>NC_141145.1:131073801-131226889 GCF_053477565.2 Lygodium microphyllum
ATCTAATTTCACTTCCTAATTAATTAACATTTGTAACATATTTTTTCCATATATCAACAAGGAGAGAGAAGAATATACATTGCATGGATATTGAAGAAAAGATCTCTTTTTCTATCATTATAAAATATACATATGAATTTTGTGGTAATTTTTTATCAGCCATCTCCATGACTTATATACACAAGGGCTTACAAGCAATGAGGCAAAGCTACTTCTTTTTTTGAGAACTTTTCTTAGGAGAAGGGACATCCTTTGTAGTATGAGTCCTTTTGCCTTTCTTTGATGCTTTGCTTGCCTTGGGTGCTGAATGCACAGTTTCACTTGAAGTGGTTACTTTTAGTCTTATTGATGAGGAATTCAAGAAGTGGGAATTAGATTGCCCTTTTCATCAAAATCAACATCAATGTCTTCGTGTACACAAGGATGTTGAATTTCTTGTATATCTTCAGTATATGGATAGTTATTCTTTAGATACAATAAAATAGAAGGAGACAGAGGATATTGCAAGCAAAGATAAAGAGATTGAAGAGAAGGGGGAAATGTTTCAAGAGGATGTTGAGAACTAACTAGTGTAGGGATTTGATGTTGATTTGTTTAAAAGTGAGAACATTACAAAAGTGGAAGAGAAGGAGATAGAGTTGAGTGTAAAGATTGAAACAGGTCCTCTTGAATGTGTCCTAACATTTCCTAGTTACCTCATTAACAAAAAGATATATGTATTGCTAAATGATATTCAACACCTTTTTGAGCTCAGAGAAGATTACAATTTAGTAATCCTTGCAGCATGGGGCCAAAATGATAAGATTTTTATGGGTTATGAATATGAATTGCTAGCAAGTCTGGATGTTGAGTGAGAGAATTTTCAAGACAACTCTGTAGCCTTGCATTCATGTATTAATCAGATTTTAAAATATAAAAAGGAGGGGCTAACTACAAAGTAAGAGTTCTTGTAGTATTAATGACATGGGGTATGAAGAGAAACTAAAGGCTCCATCATAGGAAAAACCAAAAAGTTCAATAAATGTTTATGATGATAGTCTTCTTGAAGAAGATGAAAACCCTAAGGTATGAAATATAATTCTAAGATATCCATTGTGGTTTATATTAGAGTATGTTATGCATTATAGACAAACATTATTGGATATTTATCTATTGACATCTTACACTATTATGATTTATTATGCAAATAGAAATTGAATATGTAGATGACTTTCTTGGAAGAGTCAAGGGCTTAAGGCCATTGAAGCTTGGCAAATGTCAAGGCCTGGGTCATTATATTGGAAGCTTAAACAATCAAACAGTTGCAATTTATCATAGCAAGTTGTTAAGCTCTCCAAGCTTGCCAATGATAGATTTGAAAGCTATCTCCAAGGTAATTGTATCCCAAGTTTTCAATAGAGGATTAAATAAGATAATTTTGGTGGAGAAGGAAGAAGTTGCAAGAGTTTTTTGGCTTCATGCTTGTATATAGTGGATCTAGGGTAGGATACTTTGGAGTTCTTGGCTCTTTATTTGCTATTCTATGTAGGTGATGCCAAGAACTCAAAGCTCCTTGTAAGATATAGAAAACAAGAGTTCTTAAAATGTAGAGGTCTCATTGAGTAGGATGAAACAAAAGATTCCTCTAAAGGTCCTGGTGAATTACTTGAAGAGACTCTTTTGCAACAATAGAGTCAGACTTAAAGATGTCAAGAGTTTCTTGAAACCCATATTTTTCCATCTATTTTTTAATTTTGTAACCATTCTAAAAATCTTGGCTTTGCACAAGAGTTTAAATATCCCTCTTTTTTTCTTTGGGTGACGATTTGTATAGTCCTTACCAAAGATGATGTATTACATGATGTGGTTGTGTCTTTGAGCTTGAATTTGTGCCGAATTTGCATGTAGAACCATTGAAACACCTCTAATAAACTATTTTCTTTGTATCTTCCACCTCCATGTCTTGTGTGTCTGAAGTATTTTGTTCTCACTTGATAATGTGATTTTTCCACATCTTAGGTTGACTAGATATATAGAGATCCATATTTTTTGATAAAATATGGAGTATGGTTGTATAAAATATATTGCATAGTTAACAAATAAAGAAAGTCAATTAAAAAAACCTTACATGAGTCAGACAATAAAGAGACATACATATGCAAACTTCTTACCATATACTGAGTGAAGTGTTGATTACCCCAAGCTTCTATCATTGCCTTTTTAAAAAGGTTCAATTGGTTTTTGAATTCTTTGAGATCATCATCATTCCATTCAGTTTTATCACAATAAAAAAATACTTTGTCTAGTGTTTCCCAAACATTGGCTTTTCTATTCCAAGCTTTTCCATTATCAACATGATTCTTAACTGCACTATGTAGGGCCTTTCACTGATTTTGTCTAATAGTTGAGCCATTGTTTCTAGAGTTTATCTTACCAAGTCTCCTACATGAAAGCCTAGCAACCTTCTAGCCTTCACTCTACTCATAGATAGCTTTTTGGGGACACAATTGCTCCTTAGACTTTTGAAGATCTAGTTCAATAAAAACATTACCACCATGTAGACTAATTTGCAGATATGACTTTTTTAAACTTTATTATAGCATATGTTCTAGCTGATAATGGCTTTAGCTTCCATGCAAATCCTATATAATGATAAAAAAGTTTTTCAACTATCCTGCAAAGCACATGAAGTATACATGTATGGATATTCACTAAAGGAATATATAGAACTAGCTTAAACTATGGATCCTTGTTGTACTTAGAAGGAGTTCTAATGCAATTGCTTGAGTTCAACTTTATGGCTAGGGATATGCAATATAGGTAAGGAGATCTGGAGTTGGTTCCTTTTGATAAATTATACATACATTTGAGTATCTTTAAGTCATCAGATATGTGCCACTCAATCTTATAGTTTCCAAATCCTTCAACATATAGCTCTTCTCTTACCTATTGTCTCTTAATAACATCATGTATTAGTGTTTGATAAAAAACCCAATATAATATATCAAAATTCTTTGTATCTACATCGAATGCTCCTAGCCACTAGATGTTGTGTTCGGATTATTAAACTCTAAATGACATTGAATGATTGCAATGACTTGATGAAAGTGCTCTATTTATCAAGGTAATAGAGACTCTCTAGTTTTGTGCATTTTAGAATCTCATTTTCATCAAGTTTAACCACAAATCTAGCCACTCCTTGTGCCTCTTCTAGTGACAAGTCATAGAATCTAATCATTAAATATTTTAGGGTGGACAAGTCAAGGAAAATATTGTGAAATTCATTGAATATAACTTTCTTTTTCTTGCCCTTGAAGCTAGCCTTGATATGGAAAGGCTCACTTAGAATCTCCATCACTATGTTATTCACTCTCTATTTGATAGTTCTAACCACAAATGACCTTAGTAGTATTTAATTGCGTAATTTTTTTGCTTCATATTTGATTGTAAAAACTAGAAAAGTGACATATAAGCATCTTGATTGATACCAATACTATCTAGTGTCTTCTGCATTAACTTAGTATCCAAAGAATGATCCTTTATAAATGACTCCAAGCATTGTTCCTTTGTCTTTTTAAATTTCTTCTTCTCCAAAATATCTTTTGAAATTATTGAAGGAAGAAGATGATAATAAAAGTGAGATGCTTTCAAGAATCTCTTTCACTTACATTCAGTTTTGCAGAAGAGACCTAAACAAAATCAACATCACAAATCAATACAATTAATTATAAATAAAGTCATATTTAATATTTTTAAAGTGAAAAAAATGTATCTTGTTACTTGGATTCTTTTACTACAACCACCTCCTCCTCATGAATGAATCCTCTATTGACAGCCGTCTAGATTTTGCAACAACTCATTGCTATGTTTTGATAAAAGATGGTTCTTCAATTTGAGGACATTCTTTTCTGCAACCAAGTTAAGTGTATAACCTAGAAACCCATTATAACCATTAAAAAAAATGAACCTCATCAATGAAGAGCTCTTATAGAAAGGTAGAGTGCTATTTTTACTAGGATCTTTGGGATATAGCTTACTATCTAACCAAATATCAAGATTCTTCTTTCCTTCAAACCTGAGTATATATTTCATAGACTCTGTAATAGTAATGGAATTTTTTCCCTTCCTTATTGGTTCATACTCACTATCCAACTCAATATGAAGATGATAGAGAGCTCTTTTACTAGAGCTACATAGATCATTGGATGACTAATCCATATAGCTAAGGGTGTGATTAGAAGATTGGATTGAAAAAACTATGCGAAGTAGAAACAAGAAGGAAAATGAAGAATAAACTAGTAAGGATGGGAAAGAAAGAAGAGAGTGAGAATGGAGGGAAGTAATCAAACATAGAACAAAATTAAAATTGAATATTAGTTTTTTCTTTAATGAGAATGAGCAAGATCTTCATTATGACAATCTTTGTCACCTTTATGGCGGCCTATATTTCTAGGTTTGATGTGACCATGAGAATATCACGACAATGATTTATTAATAATTTTTTACATATTTACTTAAAAAATATAAAAGTTTTTAAGAATCTAAAAAATAATTTTATTTCTTAAAATTTTTTCTCTCTCTAGGATCACTTATAGGGCATTTTTGAGACCTCAAAACTCCCCTAATGAAGCTCCATCAAAATACAAAGTATAGACCCATGCTTCATTGATAGGCCATGTAAAACTGATCAACCTACTTGTACTTAAGGTAATCAAAGTTGAGCTAAGAGAGAGGATGTATGATAGGTACAATCTCTCCTTCCTCACTAAACTCAATAGGGACGCTAACAAGAACCCTATGACAATGGTGGTAGGAGACCTTAATATCCCATGTGAAAGATTCATCTTGCTACTCAGTAATATGATAACCCTTACTCCATCAGACCACTTGACCTTGGTGGTAACATTATTCAAAATATAGATGATCAAGATAAGGAATAATTGTGCCCATTCGATTGTCTTGGCACCTACTATAAGTTTAAGTTGGATCCTAAAAGACACGAGAATGTACCAAGTCTAACATCAGCCCCTAAACATAATATGGTTTGAACTTATTAAAGTTTACTTTAGTTTTAAACTCTACCCCTAAAAATCTACTAAAAGGGTTGATAGAGCTAATCTTTCCTATATACACGATCTTATAAGGGCCATTCCATTTGGGTTCTAATTTGCTAGGAAATAACTTGTGATATGCATCATAATATAGGACCAACTTACCCTTCACAAACTTATATATTTTAACATTTAAAAGGTCATGAAGTGCTTTCATCCTCTTCTTCCCTATCTCTTGATGTAACAAAGCATGCAATCAAATCTCATCAAGATACGCTAGGGAGGTCAACCTTTCTTGCAATGCTTTCTCGTTGCCCAAAGAATGGTTCAACACAAATCTCACAGTGGATAACTCAATTTGCAAGGGCAAGACACACTCCTCCCCATAAATCAAATTAAAGGGGGTGTGACTTATTGCTCTTTTAAACGTAGTATTATAAGCCTAGATAGCCACATGAAGTTTCTTGTCCCAGTCTTGCGCTTACCTTCAGATACAATTTTGGATAAATTCCCTACAACTGCTTGTTGGTACTCTCTACTTGTCCATTCTCTTGGGGATTATATAGGGTGGTTTTATTGTTTTTAATTTTAAGAGCTTCTGTCAAGGCTTCTATGACCTTATTCACAAAGTGTGTCCCATGGTCGATGGACACCAGTTCTTTAGGTGTACCAAAACAAAAAACTATTTGTTCCATAATGAAACTAGATGTTTTCTTAGCATTTCTCTTCATCTCATAGCTTGAGCTTCAGAGCATTTTGTAAAGTATTCTGTTGCCTCAATGATATATCACTTTGGACGAAGGATGCATAAGTCTAACAAAATCAATGCCCCACTTCTCAAGGGAAAAGTTATAAGAATAGGATTAAGGTGTTGCTAACAAATTTTCCTAACATCATGTCTCTGAGACAGACCTCACAATGCTTAACATGTGCAAAATCATCTTAAAAAACCATCGGCCACCAATAGCTAGCACATAAAGCTTTTTGGGCAATGAGTCATCCAACAAAATGGCCTCCACATGCTAAATCATGACATTCCTCTAGAATAAAGGGTACCTCATCAAGCACCGCACAATGACGATAAATGTCATGTACACCTTTTCTATATAAGACAACCACTATTATTGAAAAGAGAAGTGCTTGTTGCTTAATCTTCCTCTTCCCAAATTTAGAAAGAGTTTGCATTGGGTTGCCTATTGATAGATAATGCATAATAAACACATACCATAACAAAATAGAGGTTGCATCAATTTTCCATAAATCCTCGTAGTCACTAATATTAGCCCACACTTCCTTAGGCTCACCAAAATCTATTAGACACTCTGTCACTCGGATTGGCTGAATGGCATGGGGTCAAGGGTCGAATCTCCAAATCTGGCTTGGACGATTTTTACTCTTGGTGACAAATGCCATAGCCAAGAAAACCTTCTCCAAATAGCTATAACAAAGCTCTGAAATTTCCAACTTCCAACTTGTGAATGCAATAGGATGATAAAGCTGTGTCTCTCAAATTTGGGATAGGCAAAAACTAATATTAGGCCTCACTGCAGCCATGAATATATAGAAAGCCTCAACCCTTTTTAGAGCTTTTAAAACTGACACTTCGGATAATTCCATTTTAACCTCTTCAAACAAAGCCACTTTGCATGCTTCTATCCATTCAAAAACATGGCTATGAGATAAAAGATTCATAATAGGTAACGAACATTCAAACCTAATGCATTAATGAATCGATGATAGTACCCCATGGATTAAAAAAATTTTGAACTTCCCTAGGGAAATTGGGTGGGCTTAGGGCCACAATTAAAAACCATCTTTTTAGGTTGGTGGCAATACCAACTGCACTCACAACATGACCCAATAGCAAACCATAAGGCATTCTGAATACACACTTTCAAGGATTCAATGTTATACAATACTCACAAGACATCACTCAAAGCATGCCCATAGAACAATCAAATGTCTATGATGGATCATAGTAGCTACCTTCAAATCATCTATGAAAACCTTCAACTCTTTAGGGGATATATTGGCAAACATCTTGTCAATCATTCTTTATCAAGATCCATGAGCATTACGTAAGCCAAAAGCCATCACATGGTATGCAAAAGTACCAAAAATTGTAATGAATATCATTTTTAACTTACCCTCTTCAACTATGGCCATCTAATTATAACCACCAAAATAGTCCATGAAAGAGTATATCTCTTGTCCTGCTAGTTGATTTAAAATCTGATCAATAAAGGGCAGAGGATAATAGTTAGTTGCCATTTTCTAGTTCAATTCCTTAAAATTGACACAAAGAAAATTTGATTGTTCTTTTTCTTTCTTATTACCACTGATCACCATTTTGTATGTTCAACTAGAAAGATCAGACCAGCCTTCCTTAAACACATCAATTCCTCAAAAAGAGGATCTCTAAACTCAAAAGAAATATGTCTAACCTTTTTCCTCGCTGTCTTACTACCTTCTTTCAATGGGATTGCATGCACGACAACATGGAGGGAAATCCCCTTCAGTTAATCATAACTCCATGCAAATATATCTTGAAACTCTTGTAGGAGTGCTAGAAAATCTGCATGCTCATCAACAAATATCATAGTATTGAGTTTAATGGGGTGAGGATCATTGGGATTCCCAAGATCGAGCTCTATCACATCAACATCACGAAACTTGTTCTTTGCCTCTATACTAGCTCATTTAAACATACTTGGTAAACCTTCTTAGGTAGAACCCTCTTTAGAATCACTAAAATGAGGTTTAAACAACTGAAGTTCCCTCGAGTGCCTTCTATTCTATAGTGGGAGGTAATACCTTTTCATCCAACAGGTGGTTAGGATATGTGTCCTCCATTATCCTCTTTAATCCATGCCCAAAAATTAGTCGACTAGCTATTGGGATATCCATCAAACAATCACAATGTAATATCTACGGATATCTAAGCAATAAGTGATAGCTTGGCCTCCTAGCAAATTGAATGACATAGAAGTCAAGGATGCACTCAATGTTAGCAACCGTCACATATACATGCATTACCATTCCTTCCAATTGCCTCCAGCAATGTGGCTTGTCTTTAAAGAACTGCTAAGTCCGTAGACAAAGAAGGAACTAGCTATGTGGTAGGACTTTGTGAAGAAGAACGTGACTGAATCAACTGATCTCATTAAGTTGTTGAATTTGAATTTTATTCTGTTCTATGGTGGTATTAGCTAATTTAAGCTCCTCTATCTGGGTAACTATCAAAGCTTGAAGTTCTTGAGACTCTTACAACAATTCATCCTCTCCTCAATCACATTAAGCACTTGGGCTTTAGTGTCAGCCAACTAAGTTTGCAAACTAGAAATTTCCCCTTTCTGAGAATCAATAATCTTAGTCTGCTACTCCATCTGGGTACAAAGATCAGAAAGTCTTTCTTAAGCAAAAGCTAGCTCATCATTTGTGTTATTCACATCTCTTCTTTGGTCTATTGAACTTCTTCATAGCAAGAAGAATAGAGCTACTGGATATAGGCAATCATCAAGAGCTCAATAGAACTCTGGATGTCTTTGCATAAGAAAGGAATTGCATCTCATGTGACCAAGCGTTGTATAGAGGGAATGGAAATCTCCAGAGTACCATCATGATGTGCTCTATTTGGTGTTGTGAGGAAAGCTGGCAATTGACTGCTAAATTGAACAAGAATGGAGACTAGAGGAACTGGGGTTGATTCAGCCACTCATTTAGGTGTTTCCTCTGAATTACCACAGGAGGGATAGGATCAAGATCCTCAATGACAATATCAGTGCTTTCAGTAGGAGGAGGAACTTTTTGTGGACTAACTGGTAAGGCAGAAACTTCCTTCGGAGGGGAAGCATATGCCAAGAAGATAAAAAGGTAGGAACCAAATGTAACATTAGTTACATTACCCCTTGTGGCTCTGACAAAATGTTAATCCATCTTTGACAAAAGATAGGAACTCCAATCAATAGTAAAACCTTTCAACACCATTCTAGAAGTTGTGGAACAACTCATTTGAAAGGTAATTAGAGGGTGTTTTGGCAAGTATAAACCTGTCTTGAAGAAATTGGCATAACTGCTTCCAAACTAGAGATCATGGAGACACTTATGCATGAGGTAGTAATAACCCTCTTAGGGTCCAACACATCCTGTGTCTGCTTCTACAACAACTTAAGGATATCCTAATTTGAGAACAATTTTGAGTAGTAGGAAAAGATTCTCCTCGATAGGGTAAAGGCAGAGCCTTGCCCAAGCTTTTAGGCATGAATTGGATAACTATTCCTCTTATAGGACCGACCTCTTACTATAAGAGACTAGAAACTTATAATAAATATCTGTATCCTCCGAGATAAGCGGCAATGAAAGAATCGTATAGAGGATATCTGCTCTCTAAAGGAGATGCACGAAAGAAGGAAGAAAGATGAAGAAGCAAGATTTAACCTATTGGAATCCAAAATGACCACCCATGATATTGGACCAAAGCCTAGGGAGTTCGGTCCTAATTTTGGTCCAAGGAGGTTTCCCTCTCAGAGTTGCAGAGGATGGCAGTCTAGTGGTGAGATCAGAGGTGGAGTGTTACAGATGTCGAGAAAAGGGTCATATCTCATTGAATTGTCCAAACCCTAGAATGTCTATGGACTACAACCCCTTATGTACCCAATGCAAAGGAGAAGGCCACATTGCAAAAGATTTTCCTAGTCCAACTCCTGTGAAAGCTACATCCGAGACCCAACAGAAGACCCGAGAACCTGCTTCCAATTTGGTGGAATTGGAAGTTGCCGCAATAACATGTGCTAAGAAAGGAGAATCCATAGTTCCAAAAGAAAATATTTCCTCTGCCAAGACAGTGAAGTTCAACCTTCCCAGGGAGAAACAGAATAATGTAGTGCATAGCACTATAGAGCCACAGAGGCAATTGCAGAGACATGACCAGAGGTCCATGAGATAGAGGATGATAAAGTATCTCCTCAAGGAGAAGAAGTGCATATGTTGCTGCTCCTAGAAGAAAAAGGAAATATAAAAGTGGGTGTGGCCCCATTCCCTAGCCACTTGGAGTAGCCTGTGGATCCTATCAAAGAATATGACTTAGTCAAAGACCTAGACACTTTTAAACCTAACCTAGAATTCTGATAGTTGATGATGTTGTCTCCTAGTTGTCAAAAGAAACTCAAAATCATACTGATAAGAAGAAGAGGCCTAAGGATTGCTCTTTTTGCAGCAACCAAGTCCAATAAAGCCCTAGAACCCATAAAAAAAGTGGATGTAGCTAACACCTTCCTAGATCCTGAAACCCCAAAGATTAGCGTATGGATTGAAGGATGCTTTATTGGCAGATGCATTGATTGATGGAGGCTCATCAGTGAACATAATGGCAGATGTGACAATGAAGGATCTAGGCTTGCAAGGAATGTAGCCTACACAGTGGCTTATCTGACGTCTTTGGGTATTCTCCCATACGTAAAGACAACCCTCATAGGAAGAGACTATTGGCTAACATATCTAGTGGTCAAACCAAATTCCTATAGGACCTCATACCCTCTGTTGTTGGGAAGACATTGGCTCTTTGAAGCAAGAGCAAGGATGGATTGGTTCAAAGGAACCCTAACCCTAGGGAAAGGACTTAACAAGGTGGTGCTAAAGCTGTATGGATCACAAAAATGTAATGGATCCTCTTCCAATGAAGGAATAGATGGTACATCAAGAGATGAAGAAGCTATCAAACATATCTTTTCCAAGAAAATAGAAGCATAGTCCCTGACAGTAGGCACTGTAAGCCAATTGCCAAAGGAAGCAAAGTCTTTGTCAATGGGTGAATACCTCCTATTGCCTGAACCCAAATTGACTTTTGAAATCACCTCTGACAACGAGATAAAAGCATGGATGTACTATTCTCCATGTTACATGGCCGTAGCAGAGCCAGAGCCAGATGCAACAAAAGTATAGACAAAGACAGAGACAGAAGTAGAAAGAAAGAACATAACAGAAAGTATGCTCTTCTCATATAGAGCCTCCACAGAGGCAAAAACAGAATCTGAAGAGGAAAAAAGTGATAATGTAGAAGAAGAGTATGAAAGCGAGCTAGAAGAGTCTATCCCACTTGCAAACGGCACAAATGAGGAGAAAGTTCCAAAAGTCTCAGAAGTAGAAGATCCCATGTTGTTTGACAAGATGACTATGGTACCCTTTGGACTGATTAAGGAGTCACGTCATATGAAAAACCTCTATGAGAAATAGATTAACAAGAATAAGCCTTTCTTTAGTAGTGGTTCTTGCTACCCTTATCCACCCCTCTTACAAGAAGATGATGACGATGCACCTTGCCAACGACTACCAGTTCGGTAACTCAAACACAGAACACAAAAGATTCTTGTTATGTGATGTTCTTGGATGCATCCTCAAAAGATGAGTCCTCAAGCCAAGAAGTAACTAATCCCCAAATCAAACCTAAAACCTCTCTAATACCCTTTTCGCTTCCCAAGGAGTAAGGTAAGTCTCCACTAAAACCTCTCTAATACCCTTTCCGCTTCCCAAGGAGCAAGCTAAGTCTCTACTAAAAGAGTAAGTTGGTTCCAGTGAATCATCAGAAGAGGAGACCACTCCCTTGAAGGAGTCGGCCAGAAGCAGTCCATGGGACATTCATCAGCCAAGTGGAAGGTGAAAAGCAATTGATGTTCATGGATGCTAAAAAGGTACTAAACATCACATAAAAGTGGGTATAAATATTCCTAAAGAAGAGCTATTAGTAATACGAGACCTACTAAAGGAGAACTTGGATGTGTTTGTATTGTCGTACAAAGAGCTAAAGGGGATTGATCCCACAGTATGCTAACATCACATCAACCTAGAGCTTGACGCCGAACCTGTGAGGCAAAGATAGAGGCGTATGAATCCAAATTACTTCGCCTTAGTGAAGGCCGAATTACTGAAACTCCTTGAAGCTGAGTTTATCTATCCGGTGGCCAATAGTGAATGGGTTTTGCCCATTGTGGTAGTATCCAAGAAGAATGGGAAGCTACAAATATGTATGGAGTTCCAAAAGTTGAATTCCAAGATGAAGAAGAATCATTTCCCTATCCCTTTCACAGACCAACTATTGGATACAGTGGCAGGCCATGAGCTCTATTCACTCTTGGATGAATTCAACAGATATAATCAAGTCCAGATCGTAGAAGAAGATCAATCCAAAACAACCTTCACAAAAGAATGGGGAACCTATGCTTACAAAGTGATGCCGTTTGAGCTCTGTAATGCCCCTGCTACCTTCCAATGAGTGATAATGGCCGCATTCCAAAACCATTTGCATAACTTCATTGAGGTGTACCTAGATGACTTCTGTGTCTATAGTCTAATCCGTGAGCATTGGGGACACCTAGAGTAGTGCTTTGATAGACGTCGAGAGTATGTGATTTCTCTCAACCTCGATAAATGTATCTTTGGCATCTTGTCAGGAGTTCTTTTGGGCTACATTGTCTCTACACAAGGGATAGCAACATATCCTTCCAAGATTGAGAAGATTGCCACCTTAACAGTGCCAACCAACCTCAAATAATTGAGGGTGTTCCTTGGCCATGTAGGCTATTACAGAAGGTTCATTGCGCACTTTGAAACAAAGGTATCCCCTGCATAAACTCCTCAAAAAATATGTAGAGTTTACATGGACCAATGATTGTGATGAGGCATTCAGCACCCTAAAGTAGTGTTTGATTGAAGCACCCATCCTGTAGCCTCCTGATTGGAGTTCCATGTGCACACTAATGCATCAATTGAAGGCCTAGGTGCAATCTTATGCCAAAAAAGGTCCCCTTGAAGTTAGATCAACCTATTTATTATACAAGCCAAAAAGTAACCGACAGAGAGTGAAACTACACAATGACGGAGCTTGAGTGCCTAGCAATGGTGTTTGCCTTGGAGAAGTTCCGACACTATCTATTGTCGACACACTTTAAATTCTAAGTTTGCCAATGAGGCACTGTCTTTCCTGATGAACAAGGCCAATGTGAAGGGAAGAATGATGATATGACTCCTTTTATTTCAAGAGTTTGACTTTGAAGTGGTTACC
Organism: Lygodium microphyllum; assembly: GCF_053477565.2. Classification (NCBI taxonomy): domain Eukaryota; kingdom Viridiplantae; phylum Streptophyta; class Polypodiopsida; order Schizaeales; family Lygodiaceae; genus Lygodium; species Lygodium microphyllum. The sequence continues at coordinate 131,086,888 of NC_141145.1, forward strand.
AAACCCAGTCGCTCTCATGTCCTAGCTGATCATCTATTACAAATCTCTCAAAGAGATGACGAAGAAGAGTAGGATGATCCAGACCTCCCTGATGCTTCCCTCTTTCTAGTTGAAACTGTTACCCCATGGTACGCAGACATCACCAACCTCTTGGCAACCCAACAACATCTCCCTGGTATCTCTAGCCGTGAGAATAAGAATCTTATGTTGGAATCAGCCCCCTACACCTTTCTAGGAGGTGTTTTGTACAAGAAAGACGAAGAAGTCCTGCGAAGATGTGTTGTAGGAGAAGAGATTGGAATCGTACTGAAAGCATGCCATGATGAGCCTTGTGGCAGAGACACTTCATGAGAGAAGCGACAGCCAAATCCAATGGCCAACTTGAAGTTACCAATCGCATCCTTTGCTCGATTTTGACAAGGATGATTGCTGCACATCATCGCGATTGGGATGATTGACTTATAGAGGCCCTCTGGGCATACAGAACCTCCCATAAGGCTACTACAGGACATACCCCTTTCCAACTGGTGTATGGAACAGAAGTTGTCTTCCCTATTGAACTCGAGCTACCCTCTCTACACGTGGCTATCAAAGAATGCTTGGGAGATGACAAATCCTTGCAATGCCATCTCTTGCACTTGGAATGTCTTGATGAGACTTGCAAGATGGCCTTACAGTGCATGGAAGCCACGCAAGCTCGTAGAAAGGCCTATCATGACAACTTCATCAAGCAGAAGGAGTTCAAGGAAGGTGACTTAGTCCTAGCCTATGATTCCTGATTTGGTAAGTTTCCATGCAAGCTTCAACAATGATGGATGTGCCCTTATAAGGTACTTACCGTCAACCCTAATGGCTTTGTGCAAGTCCAGACAGTTGATGCTTCTGATGATCCCTTCTTGATTCATGGCTATCGCCTCAAGAAGTATTACCCTCCTTGGGGATCCTAACAATCACCATCGATAACTTCCTCATTCCTTGCCCGATGGTCGATATGGCTTTACCTAATGTTCCTGAGCATCCTCTTGTTGATCTTGATGATGTGGGTTCGTTCAATCATCCCCTTATAGCCACTTTCCAGCCCAATGTGACTTCCTTTCCATCTGATGCAGCAAAGCTGGTGAGGATGGTTTTGATACATGGCATTCCTGCCACTCTCTTCTTTCAACAAAAAAAAAAGAAAACATTGGAATATATATATATATATATATCGATCATGGGAGAAAAGGACTTAGGTCCCTGTCATGCCAACCTATTCTTCGAGAAAAGGTGGAAACACCCTCGGGAGTAGGGAAAAAGAAAAGAAAAGAAAGAAAATGAAAAAAAATGAAAAAAAAAACTGTTATGGGAGAAAACAGGCCTCCTTCCAAAATGTGGCACACACCCTTGGACGGGAAGATGGCTATGGAAAATATGGTGATACCCCGTAGTCCAGGACAGTCAAATCTCTAGCAGAATTCTTGCAGTAAAAGTTTCTAAGACACCTACCTTGGTCCATTGAATCCTAGAACCTCATCAAGTGCTTCTGATTCCTCGAACAAACGATGTTTCTCCTATGCAATCCGAGCACTAGATGTAAGAGAGGGGGATTTAATAATGGGGAAATACTAGCTACATTAGCTAGTTATAAGGTGAGAGAGAGACTTAATTTTTCATTATCTGATAAATATACAAGTCTTCTTTCTCCTTCACCTTGCTCTCCAAGCTTCCATGTCTTCCTTCCCCCTTTTCTAGTCTTTCTCTCTCTATTTCTAGTATTTCTCTCTCCTTGTAACTGTCTTTCTCTCTCTTCTGCACTTCTTCTTCTTCTTCTCTACAGCCTTCACTCTCCTCTTTCACTCCCCCAGTTCCTCTCTTTGACAATTGGTATCAGAGCCTAGGTTATTGGTCCCAATTAGTGTCTCATTTTACCCTATTACAATTTTCTAGTTACATGAAATTTTGAGTCACAGGTACATAGTACAGGGAGTAGTAGGGGAGTTTCCAAAGACTTCTGGACCACAAGGACTGCAGGCAGGAGCATTAATGGCGGCTTGGACCAAGTTTGGAGGAAGGAAGACTGACTTTGGCAGCTCATGGGTCATTTTTGGCCCATTTTGAAGGTAAACTCTTAGTAACCGTGGTCATAGGAGTTAGAAGAAAGTCTAGCTGGGATTACTTTTCAGGGAGGGTCTTCTCTCTCCTCCTTCCACAAGTTGCCTGCAAGCTCCCATGGAGGAAACCAGCCCCAAATCTTGCTCTCCCCCTTCTTCCATGAATCCTCAGCCCTTCCCCTTCACTTTCTGAAGCTCAGGAGCCACAAATCAAGTAGGACTGAGCTGGGTGGTCATCCCCAACCCTCCAGGAGTAGCCCCATAATTTGTGGCGTAAAAAACAGGCTGCTTCCTGGCCTACTGGACAACACCCCAACCCTCCTCTCCTCCCTGGATCTCACTCCTGGCTCTTGGCAAGTCCCTGGGGCAACATTGAAGGCTTCCTTCTTAGCTCTTAGACTTCTCTTTCCACTTCAAGAAACCATGATCTTGTGCAATCCATGGCAGCCATGGAAGCTTGGCATCAAGCTCAAAAATCTTGAAGATTCTGGTATTTTCTTGGTCCCGGGAGTCCCTCTTCAAGCCTAGCTCAAGATTTCAGCCATCAAGAAGCACGGGAAGAATATTAGAAGCAAGATTTAAAGACATGCACTTGTGGGCAGCCATGGCTATGGAAGTAGAGCTTCAATTTCAGCAAGAGCTCTTCATGGGAAGGTCCTGAGCCATCCTACCCCCAAGCTATAGCCACATTGGAGATTATTCTCAAGATTTGAAGGCTTCTTGGAAGCAAGAAGGCATTATGGAGTGCTCATTTGGAAGGAATCACCCCCTTGATCAGTCTATGCAAGCAATACCCTTTCCCCCATGGAAGAATCCTTCTTCCCCAAGCTTGACTTCATCCTTTCTTGACGGAGCACAACCATTTTGGAGCTATGGAGCATGCAGGATCAAATTGGAGCTCTCATGAAGGACTAAAGTGGCATTAGTGGCTGCCTTCTTCTTCAAAAGACTCAAGGTAACTGATTCTTGGCTCTCATTCTCTCCATTTAAGCCTCTTGTTGAATCCTATCCACTTGTTTGAGAGAATGTATGAGTCCAAGTAGGTAATAGGAGTCCCAGACATTGTATGCATGCTGAATATTAATCTTAGTCATTTCCCTTTGATCTTATGGCATTGGAATGGATTTTACTCATGCTGAAGCTTCATTGAGATTATATTTTTGCTTGCCCATAACCCGTTTGGCTTCTTGTGAATTGGCTGAGCCAAGAATTGATTTTAAAAAAATCCATTATATAAGGGTGAGTAGGCAGTGAGTCACTGCCGGTAAGCTCTCTATCCCTATTCCCCATTCCAATTCCATGCACTTCATGAAAAGCCCAAAATTTTGATTCCTAAAATGCATCTCATGCTGGGTGTTTAATTAATAAATGTCTGCCATGTATATTTCGGGTGAGAAAAAGCACGATGCCAGGCGAGGTGGCAAGACAAAAGAGGGGTGACCCCCCTTGCCATCAAAGACCCTAAAGGGGTGCACAACCCGGCCCGGGGGAAACTTTGCCCACCTCCCGGTGATCCGGAGCCCAAAACTCATTTGCAGGTGCAGGTACTTCTTGGGAAAATTGAGAAAAGGACTTGGCATGATGGAATTTTGATGACTATGACATGACACACTCTTGTGTGCATGGGATGTACGGATGTACCTCAACAAATGTACCCTTAGATATGCATGCAGCCATGTATGCAGTGATGTATGGGAATGCATTGCCTTACTTGGGTTGAAGATGGATGTATATATCATTGCATACACCTATGCAGTCATGTATGCAGCAATGGCAGTGATTATGCATGTATGAGAGCCTACCTTGTTGTAATGTCATGGAAATGCTTATTCTCGTGCTCAGTAATGCTGAAGTGATGCCAAACATTCTAAAGGGTGCTCAAGTGATGCATGATGCCAAGCAAACAGTGAATCCCACAGTGCAATAGAAGGAGAACCCAATTTCAGCCCTCTTGTGACTGTTTCAGAGTGCTGGAGAAATTGCTTGCATTTGCAGACGTGTTGCCACTCCCAAGAATCAAGGTGCTGACCTTGGAGAGTACCTTCAGGAATTGCCAAGAACTCCGTTCAGTTTTGGATACCCACTTGGAGCATACAACGTACCTACAGCCCATAACATGCCTATCCTAGGTGTGGACAGAGTGCTGGACTGCACAGAACAGTCCACATTTCTGATTACAAAATTTTTTGTATAAAACTTGGGAATGCGTGCATATGCTCATCTTGAAGAGGGCATCGCTGCTCCATTTTGAACAAAAAAGTAAGTCAATCAGAGTTTTCTAGCTCTAGTTATACCCAAAACAGTGACAGGTGGTCTCACGGGACTGCACCTAGACATGGTGGGTAACAAGGGGAAAAACAAAGAAAATGAAGATATTTAGCAACAAATAAGGGATGCACGCACCCCGAGGGATGACACCAACTTTGAGCTTGAAGAGGAAGACCTCTCCCAGAAATTACAGCAAGGACAATGAGTGGAAAACTCTTCGTATCAACTGAAAAATGGGCTTTTATGGTATAATGGCCGAATTGCCATCCCTCATACCTCCCCATTCAAGTAGAAAATCATGCAGGAGATGCAGTCAGCCCCCATAGCTGGTCATTTGGGACATTTGGGAATCTTTAGGACCTATGATAAAATTGCTAAAAGCTTTTACTGGAAGGGCCTTTGGAAAGATGTGAAAGACTTTGTCTTGGGCTGCGTCCCTTGTCAGCAAAACAAGGACATCACCTTAAAACCAGCTGGTCTACTTCAGCCATTGCCTATGCCTAAAGACAAGTGGACACACATCACCATGCACTTCATCACCAGCCTACTGGTGACCAAGAAAGGTTGGGACATCATCTATGTAGTTGTGGACAGACTCACAAAGGCAACCCATTTCATTCCCATGAAGACTCAGTATAATGCTTCTCAAGTAGCCAGCCAATTCATGGAATATGTTTTCAAATTACATGGCTTATCACAGGTCATTGTGCATGACCGAGATGTTAAGTTTATGAGTAACTTTTGGCGGGTAGTTTTCAGCTCTATGGGCACTCAATTAGCACCTTCCACTGCTTACCATCCACAGACAAATGGTCAGACAGAAAGGGTCAACAAATGGCTGGAAACTTACTTGAGGCATTTCTGTCATGATGTGCAGCATGCTTGGGACTCATGGTTGCACTTGGATGAGTTTGCCTATAATAACTCCACACATGCTAGCATTGGAGTTTCACCTTTCGAGGCCTTGTATGGCTACAAGGTGCCCCTTCCTGTGGTGATCTTCAATGATAAAATAAATCCACAAAGCAAGGAAGAATTGGAGAGAATGCAGGCCTTACTTCAGCAGTGTAAAGCTAACTTGAAGAGAGCCCAAGATCAAATGAAGCTTTATGCTGATGACAAAAAACGGGATGTGGAGTTCCAAGATGGGGATTTAGTGCTCCTGAAAGTGCCTAAGTCACAATATGCCTCCCTTAAAGATGGGTCTAGCAATAAGTTGACACACAGGTTCTATGGACCATACAGGATTATCAAGAGAGTGGAAGACTTGGCATATCGATTGGCATTACCCCCATCTACAAAGATCCATAATGTCTTCCATGTGAGTCAGTTGAAGCCCTTCATTGGCTCAGCCATGGACTATGTTGAGGAACTCCCACCAATAGATGAAGAAGGCATTATTCAATACATACCCAAAAAAGTCATAGGACAAAGGGAAAAGAGGCTTCGCTCTCGCTCGATCATGGAATACTTGATTAAGTTGTAAGGTTTACCACTTGAGGAAGCTTCTTAGAGGCCAGCTTCAGTTTTGGAAGAGTTCCCATACCTTTTAGAAGCAGATTTGGCTGAAATCTAGCTAACTATGGCCCTATTTTCCCCCAAATAGATTGCAGACAACACTCTGTTTTAAAGCAAATTTTTTTTCTGCACTACGGACAGCAAGGCACACCCTACATGGGCTGAAAGTACTTCTTGAGAGCTCCATTTTGATGTATAGCACACCTCATTCGGAGTCTCCCACAGAAAGTTATGACAGATTTACTACAACAGGGTCCTGTAGTAAACAACATGTTGTCCACTGTCTGCAGCCCGCATTTACCCCAGATATTTGGGTCAAAAACGCATGTTTATAACTCCCCACTAAGGCCCATGCATCATACATACCCCATGGCCCATCATATACAATAATACCTCTTCATTCATCAGTATACCCTTGTAATAGTGCCACAGAGTAGTACTCTGATCGGCCCCTCCCAGTTACCACATGTTCCCAAATTGTTTTTGAGGGCAAAAACCTTCGGGTGGGGATGGAATGTAAAAGAGGGGGATTTAATAACGGGGAAATACTAGCTACACTGGCTGGTATATAAGGTGAGAGAGAAACTTAATTTTTCATTATCTGATAAATATACAAGTCTTCTTTCTCCTTCACCTTGCTCTCCAAGCTTCCATGTCTTCCTTCCCTATTTTCTAGTCTTTCTCTCTCTAGTTCTAGTCTTTCTCTCTCCTCGTAGCTGTCTTTCTCTCTCTTCTGCCCTTCTTCTTCTTCTTCTCTGCAGTCTTCTCTCTCCTCTTTCACTCCGCCAGTTCCTCTCTTTGATACTAGACTTGTTGGCTACCTCCCTGGATATGCCAGTCGATCTTCATTGAGACAAACCTAAAGCAATGTGAGCTTTCATCCTAACCGGATGGGGATGTGAGTATGGGTTTCCCTCTATATTTATCAATAGAGTGTGAGACAAAGGGTAGGGTGAGTGACGAATCCTTGCCCTTTATATCCAACAGAGAGGTGAGATGTGTGAATGCAGCATTGCATGCATGGGATGGGCCTCTCAATGCACAAAGCACAAAATTGTTCTTGTCCACGGCACTATAAGGCTCCCTGGCCTTCCTTCTCGCACCGTATGCCAACAGATAGCGGGATGCACAATTACACCATCAATTGTGCACAAGGCATACACCCTCTGCACAAGTGACAATGGGGATAACCTTAATGGGTTTTAGGAATGGGTGCCCTCCTGTATCTATTAATAGAGCATAAGCATGACTGATGTTTCCTCAAACAATTATTAAAAGGTATGGATTGAGGGACCTTATGACACTTGGAGTCAGGTACATTCTCGGCTCCCTATGCACACACAGGATGGGTCTCTGCCATCACCACAAGACATGTCACCCTGTTATGTCCACTACACTACAAGGCTCCATGGCCTTCCTTCTTGCACCTATGCCAAACGGGATTGGATACACTAATGCACCATCGACTGTGCACACTAGCGTACTCCCTCTAAACCATCTCCCTTGTTGATTTCCAAGCCAGGTGTGAGACTAGGTTTTCATCATTATTCAATCGAGTGATGTTTGTTGTGGGGCAAGTGACTGCTCTTTCATTCCAATTTGAGTGACTGTGAGCTCAATGCTACATCCTTCGCTATCGACGGTTACTCGCGACTTCATCAACAATGTTGCCTCCCTGGTTGTTACTGCGTGGTCCCTGCCATGTTGGACATTATGTTGTGACGACACTTTGGTACCTCCTGTAGAGTCGACTGCGACACAACACGTGACATCGAGAATCCCCCTCAACTCTCTACAACATGGACCAAGCTTTTCTAACCCTACACTTTTTGTTTATCAGTGACGGTCATGTTTTAAGTGTGTGGATGTCAGTGTCTGGTATGTTGTCAGCAAGCCTTAGGTCCATGTTGCTCAGTTCACCCTTCTTGGTAAGGTCTTAAGTGTGGGGACGCGTCCCTGCATGTCCGCTTTGCATACCCTTATGCATATACCACGATCTACTTATGCTTGTATGTCATGCCCTAATTTTACTCTGATAGGGTACTTTTCCACCGCCTCTTTTACCCCGCTCACGGGGTTGTTCTTTCTTTGTTTTCATTTATCCCTTGTCTTGTGGTTTTTCCATGTGAATGCATCCTACATTCACCAAAACCCACATCCAACCTTATAGCCATGTTTGTCCCTTTTAACTAGCCACTTTTCCTTTTTACAACCACAAATCATGAGTTATTGATTTTTAAATATTTTTCTCTCCATTTAATGTGTTTCCATGAAAACACACATTTTTCACTCCAAACAGTGATTTGATGTGAGAGTCCTAACCTACACCTTACCCTAGAAATTTTTTCATTTTACTATCCATCACTCCAATGTACGATTTGTCCATTATTAATTTTTCTGTAATTTTGGGTATTTTTTATTGTTTTTTCATGTGAATGTGCCTTAATTCCCTCAGAATTAAATTCAGATTACATAGCCCTGTCCAGATTGGTTCCTTGCCCAACTTTCCTTTTTCCTCCACCCTATCCAGGCTACCTATTTTATTTTATTAAAATTTTTGTGACTTTTTGTGCTTCTTTTTCCTATTTTTTCCATGTAAACGCCCTGTAACTACATTGAATCTACGATTTGACCTAATGGCCCTATCTTACAAGCTTTCCTTTTTGTTTCCCTCTGTTCCGATGCATGGATTTCTCCATATGAATTTTTGATTCTGTTTTTATTTGTGTTTTTATCATTTTTCCCATGCGAACATGCCTTTTCATCCCTGAAACCGCATTTTCAACCTTACCTATCCTGTCCAACCTATCCCTTCAGACATTTTCGTGTTCACCTTGTTGGGTTTCGACCCCAAAATCTTTCCGTATTGATTTTTCTTTCCAGTTTCAAGTGTGTTTTTACGATTTTTTCCACATGAACAGGTCCTATCTCTGTCGGAATAGCATTGTGATGTGATAGGCCTATCGGACACATTGTCTTGCCCACTTTTTCTTCTTACATCCCATTGTCACGCGTGTTTGTGCGCGCACACCTCCCTTTCCATCTTTTGACGCGTTTGTCATGTCGTTGTTTGCCCATACGTGTGCTCGGACACCCTCTCCTTTGCCAAAACGCTACCCCCCTCCCCCCCCCCCCCCCCCTGCTAGGTCCCCTCCTTCCCACCCTTTCCCCCCCCCCCCCCCTCAACCATCCCCTTCCCACGCTTCTCCGCACCTCTACCCTTCTTTTCCCTCTCTCCACCTCTTACTCCTCCTACCTCTCCCTCCTCCCCCATCTACCCTCAACTGCCGCCCCCTACACTAGACGGCCGATGTGTCTCACCTCGATGCCAACCCGCATGCCACCAAACACTGCCCTCGACCGCCCTTTGGCTTCGCCGCCACCTATTGGCCGCCCCAAGAGTGCCGTCACCTGTCCATCGAAGCGCCACACTCCACACTTGCCACCCATTTGTCGCCGCCACCTATCCATTGAAGTGCCACATGCCACCTTCTCCTCCACCTCCTCTACTACTTCCTCCCCTCTGCTCTCATGTCCGCCCCCCCTGCCCATCCTTGTGACCCCACCTGCCCCCTAACCAAGGTATCTCACCCACCCTAACCCTTTTTATTTTAAAAAAAATAAACACACAACATAAAATTCAAAAAAAACATACACAAATTTACAGATTTAATTTTAAAAAAATAAAACAGCTAGCCCACCTTAAAATTCATGATCATTTACTTTCACACAAACCTCACTATCCCCAGGCCCCCACCCCTCTCCATTTCATTAAGCCCTCACTAATATATATTAAAAACAAAAAAACTAACTAACAATTACAAAATTACAAAATATTAATTAAAACAAAAAAAATAACAAAATAAAAAATGAACCACACCCACCCATTTGAAAAAACCAACCCCACCACATCCACCCCTATGGCCCCCCACTCCTGACACATATATCTCTATCTTACCCCCCCCCCCCCCGCATTTGGTGGCCCACGTGTTCCTTTATGCCTCTAGCGCCTGATGTCTCTTTTATCCCATCTCGTGCGCGTGTGTGGGTGCCTCCTTGAGCATGGTTCACGTGCAGCCTTTCCGTCTCGTGTTATCAGTTCGTGATTGCAGTTGTTCACGCGTGAGGATGCACGTGCGGTTTTTCCATGGGGTGACGCACTAGTTGCTGTTCACACACAGCTAACACACGACCCGAGTACATTTTTTGAATTTTGGAATTTCTAAAAGTTGAAAAATACTTAAAACACAAATGAAACCTTGTAAAAATCTAAAAATTTTATAAAAATGCCCAAAAAATTATGAAAAAATTTCTTAAAATTTTGTTGAACCAATTTACCAACTTTTTAAACATTTTCAATATTTTTATTAGTTGATAATATTCACAACAAATTAGAAAATCATTAAAAACCCTTAATTTCATGAAAATTGACCTAAAATGGTTGAAATTTGGTACCAAAATTTAAAAAATCCACAAAATTTCAAAAAATCATATTTTTTTCATATTTTCGAATTAGTTACATGTTTTAAATGATCAAAATTAATTGGACACAATTAATTGAAAAAAAGTTTTATTTTTATGTAAATTTTTTAAAATTTTCTTTTTCCACTCCAAAAATAGATTTTTACAAATTTGAGAAATTTTTGACATTTTTATTGGACCTTCGTGCTTCACTTTTAATCCATATTGTGATTAATTAAACAAGAAAAAATATTAGTCGAACATTCATATCCAAATTCATTACTATTGGTAAAATTTTTCAACTAGTTGGATTTTGTTGATTGGATTACATTGTGGTTGCATCTTCATTACTAATAGCGCATTTAGATTGTGCTTGCATACACACCCCTCCGAGGTATTTCTTTTCTTTCCTTTTATTTTTGCTCCCCCAAAATCCACAAATAATTATTAAAAGGAATCATGATCACCATGTTTTTCACACACGTTTGCACTAAATACACATATTTTTTAAATTAAAATAAACATGCCATTCACTTAGCATGTGCTTCATATGCTACAGACACATTTAATTTTACTTAAAAATGAACCAGTCACCGTCATTAAGAAGCATGCGCTAGCAAAAAAGCACCCAACATACAATTACTTTTTAATAAATAAATTTTCATTTAGAGACCCACAATCAAGGTCCAAAGTCTGGGTTACGTTAAAAGCATTGTTTCAAACTTAATAATTTTAAAATAAATGATAAGAAGGAACCATCATTTTATTTTAAAAGTTTATAACCTAATAAAATTTCACCCATTATTAATAACTTGATTAAAATGAATCCTTCATTATATTTATTTCCCCTACACTATACATTACCTTTTTAATGAACGTGCTTCGTGGGGATGGGAACGTTGGAGTCTTGTCTAGTCTCTCTTGTCGATGATGGTCAAACAATTCAAGTGTCATGTTGGTCTAACCACACTACAAGGAATTGGGCAATTAGCGACGCCGATTAGCGACGACGGATATCGGCGTCGCTATAGGCGTCGCAACTGGCGTCGCAACTGGTGTCGCTATTTGCGTCGCAAATGCAATGCAAATAGCGACGCCGCAGGGAAAAAAAGCACGGTCGAAACCAGAGCGCCGTTTTCATTTTCTTTTCTTCGCCTTTTGAGAGCGAGAGTGAGGGAGAGAGGCAAGGCTTTGTGAGAGAAGAAGAGGAAGAGACTTGCTGCCGCCGCCGCCGCCGCCACCACCACTGCCGTTGTTCGCGAAGGAGAGGAGGAGCCCTCGTTGCAAAGAGAAGCCGCCCACGCTCACCATATCTCATTGGTGAGTCTCCCTCTCTCTTTCTTTTACTTGTTGAAGGTTTAAATCGTTCTCTTTTGTTTGTTTAGGAGAGGAAATGAAAGAGAAGGAGAGAGAGAGGGAGAGAAAGATAGGGAGAGGGAGAGGGAGAGGGAGAGGGAGAGGGAGAGGGAGAGGGAGAGGGAGAGAAAGAGAGGGAGAGTGTATTCTCTCTCTCTCTCCCTTTTGCTTGTTTAATGTTTAAATTACTTTCTTTTTTGCTTGTTTAGGAGAGGAAACGAGAGAGTAAGAGAGAAAGAGAGGGAGAGAGAGGGAGAGAGAGAGGGAGAGGGAGAGGGAGAAGGAAAGAAAGAGAAAGAGAAAGAGAAAGAGAAATAGAGGGAGAGGGAGAGGGAGGGGGAGGAAATAAGAGAGGGAGAAGGAGGGAGAGTGCATTCTCTCTCTCCCTCTCCCTTTTGCTTGTTTAATGTTTGAATCACTTTAATTTTTGCTTGTTTAGGAGAGGAAATGAGAGAGAAAGAGAGTGAGAGGGAGAGGAAGGGGAAGGAAATGAGAGAGGGATAGAAAGAGAAAGAGAGGGAGAGTGCATTGTATCTCTCCCTCTCCCTTTTGCTTGGAGGATGTTTAAATCACTTTATTTTTTGCTTGTTTAGGAAATGAGAGAGAAAGAGAGATAGAGAGGGAGAGGGAGAAAAAGAGAAAGAGAGGGAGAGGGAGAGGGAGAGGGAGAGGGAGGGGGAGGGGAAGGAAATGAGAGAGGGAGAGAAAGAGAACAAGAGGGAGAGGGAGAGGGTGAGAGAAAGAGAGAAAGAGAGGAAGAGGGAGAGAAAGAGAGGGAGAGGGAGGGGAAGGAAATTTAAGATAATATACTTATTGATAATGGTATGCAATGTGCTTTGCCATGGGCCACGTACTTCATCAAAATGAACCCAAAATTATTGTTATAGAAGAAGAAACCCTTAAATTGAGTATAGGATAATTTCTCTCAGGTCTTATGACTATGAGTAGAATTGATTGAAATAAATTTTATTACTATAGTTATAAAATTTCATAGATGGAGCGCATTAATTTTAAAATGGATTACTTATACTCAAAGCCGAGATATAACAAATAATTATCTACCGAGACAAACAAATCGTTGAGCATGATACAAGGCCGAGATATAACATCGGAAAATCTCTCAACTACTATATACAATGCAAGGTTTATGGTCAACTTGCAACTTGACGTACATCTCCATAAAGCTATCCATTTAAGCCTCGTTTGCTGTAATGTAGATAAGATGGCAAACGAAGAAGGTCTTATTGTTCAAGACCGCGAGATGTATCTTAATCAGCATGTCCCATGTCCTTGCTCTCAATGCAAGTTGGCAATTAGACGAAAACGTCGATTGTCTATAGAACACGTACGACGATTTGGCGAGTTTCAATCTGAGATCATAGATCAGGCGATTGCAGATTTTCAGCAAACGGTAATTTGAAGTTAGCATTTTTCATGCATTGTACTCTCAAGCTAATTGAAAACCATACACAATAAGATTGGGTCTTGTTGGCAAATTTTGTATCCAGCGGGGTGATGTCTCGACCCAAGGGGGAGTGCACCCTTTGCGGCCAATTAGAAGAGTTCGTGGATGTGCGATGGATGGATTGCAGGAGCCAATCGACCACTCGCAAGGCCCATCTATACCATCAATGCCAGAGGAGACAGACAACCTTCCCGACTTGCCTACAATCTTGGAGCCTGAGATGGAGGCAATGATCGATGCATTGATCCCCATGGATGTTGAGACATCTGACCCGCTTAGAGAGGAAGCATCCATACCATTATATGATGGGTGTCGAGTATCTCGGTTGAAGACATTGTTTGCACTCTTAAGTGTGCAAGCAAAATACGGTTGGAGCGATACGAGTGTGACTGAGTTATTCAGGTACCTTGTACACAGACTTCATTGTTTTTTTTTTTAACAGTATTATTGCAAACATGGATGGATTTTTCAAGGTGTTTTATGATTTTTTCAGGTTATTGAAATATCATATATTGCCACCTGCAAACACCATGCCTGAGTCTCGTGATGATGCACGACATGTTTTACGGAAGCTTGGCATGGACTACAATAACATCCATGCATGTATCAACGACTGCATATTGTTTCAAGATGAATACAAGACTATGGAGACATGTCCAAAGTGTGGTGCTCACAGGTATCGACAAGACTTGCAAGGGCAGACCATCCCTCAAAAAGTTCTCAGACACTTTCCGCTCATCCCCCGCATAAACCACATGTTTTGCACATCTGCCATGGCAAGCTTGACAACGTGGCATGTGCAGAATAGGTCCACGGATGGAGTGCAACGAATATCAGCAGATTCGCGCGCATGGAGCCACATTGACTCTACCTTCCCAGGCTTTGCGCGAGAGCCAAGGAATCTTCGGCTCGGTCTCGCCATGGATGGTGTGAACCCATTCGATCTGCGCTCGACTTCTTACAGTGTGTGGCCTATAGTACTTGTCAACTACAACATTCATCCATGGCTTTCTACGAAGAAAGGACATCTCATCCTTAGCTTGCTCATCCCGGGCCGCTACAAAGTAAAAAATATGGACGTGTATCTTCGTCCATTAGTCGATGAGCTTAAGATTTTGTGGGAGGAGGGGGTCACGGTGCAAGATATGAGCAGGCGCGATGGTCGGCGGTCAGCCAACATTCGAGCCATTCTCATGTGGACGATGCATGACTTTCCGAGATTGGGAGAGTGCTCAGGTGAGCAGACCTTTGTTCTCGTTGGTAATATCTATATTTTATTTCATTCAATCAAGTATTCACTAGGTCGTGGATCGCCTTGCAGGTCTCGTTACCTCAGGTTATCATGCATGTCCATTGTGTGGGCCACAGTTAGACTCCCGAAGGTCACGAACCATGAAGAAGATGGTATATCAAGGACACACCGCTTTCTTGCCGGAGGATCATGAACTCAGGGAAGGTTTTCTTGGACGACCTCCAGCACGTATGAACGCTGTAAGCTGGTACGAGCTGAAAATGGTAAACCCGGAATCACATCCAAATGGAATGCGACGGTTCTCAATTTTCTACGAGTTACCATATTGGACCCACTTATAGGTCAACCACTTGTTGGATCCCATGCATATTTTCAAAAATGTGGGCAGCTTGCTATGGGACCACATCACAGGAAAGAGAGACACTATAGGGTCACGAATGGATTTAAAGGAGGTAGGTAAGATGGAGGCGCTTTGGCTGCAGTCGAGTGCTGAAGTGGGAGTGTAGCTTCCTCGCGCTCCCTGGGTTTTGTCTACCAAAGAAGAGCTCATTGTGAAGCAAGTAATCAAGTCTATCCGCACTCCGACGAGTATGATGCATTCTCTCAGGTCCGCATTTTCTAAAGATGACCAAATGTCTGGGCTAAAATCCCATGATTGGCATAAGATATGTCAGGTTTGTGAACAGAATAGATTTTAATTAGCGTGGACATTTTGAAATTTGAAAAGTGACCATTATTCTTAATGCTTTCTCATTTGTAGCAGTTTGTCCTACCGATCGCGATCGCGGGATGCCTAACTCCAGAAATTCGCGGGGCCATTTACAAGTTGTCGACTTTGGTGCAATGGATCTCACAAAAAGAGATTAAGACGTCCTCTCTCTTTGAGAAATACCTGCCCACTAGCATGCTCACGATACAAGTTCACCTTCTTGTGCATCTTGTGGACGAAGTGGAGATTGCTGGACCTGTCCATATGCGATGGATGTTCTTCTTGGAGCGCTTCATGAAAACCCTGAAAGGCTTTGTGCGACAACGAGCTCGTCCGGAAGGTAGCATGGCGGAAGGTTGGTTAGTGTCAGAGGCGTTAGTGCATATCTCACAATGGCTACCAACGGTGGAACCAGACAATGAAATGCTATGGACGCTGAAGGACGATGACAGGCTGACTGGAGATGTGGTGGTTGGAAATGGGGTAGACAAAAGAATGGATGCCTCAATGGAAGAGAAGGTGAATCGCTTTTGTATGTTGCACCATGCCTCCATGGAAACGTGGCTCGCCAAGTACCAGATTGCAAGGCAAGATCGAGAGGAAGCGCGAGCTGAATTTCGACGCAGTACGCGTCACCGACCGATTCGATATCCCGAAGGCATGGAGGAGATGCCGCAGTTTATGTCAACACGATGGTTGCATGGAGCCTTGACCGCAGCATCCAGCGAAGGGACAGAGGTCTCAATGGAGGAGTGGGAGTTCTCGAGGGGATGTAGTCCAAAGGTAATGAGGGGTTTAGAATGTGTCGTATCTAAATTTGCTTGCTACATCTAATTTGAGTGTTTCAATGTGCAGTACAAAATATATAGTGCAGCGTGGTCGCGCGGATGGTATTTTTGGGTGGAGCGTATTGACCAAATGCGCTCCACAATGGACTGTGGTGTCATGGCAAGGTTTGAGCAAGAGAGCCGGCGACGAGCAACGGATCCGAACACGGTTGTGGATGAGATGGAGTATTTTGGGAACTTGCAAAGTATTGTTACGGTGGATTACCGTAGCTTCTCCATGATAATATTCGATGTGCAGTGGTTCAAAGTGGTACTTGGAGGAGCTGGCGCAACAGTTCGGCGAGGTCCATCTGGATTTCTTGAAATAGATTCTGAAAAAAAATGGATGGATTTGCGCGACACCTTTGTGTTGCCGGCCCATTGTGAACAGGTACAAATAGTCATTTGCTTGCTAATTGTAATACAACATGGTTTATGTCACAATGGTTTGAAGCCGCTTTGTAAGTGTTTGTGAACAGGTAATCTTCTATCCAAATCCCCGACAACCTTGATGGTGGTATGTTATACCTTCAACTCCTCGAGGTGCGAGAGTATACGATCAAAGCGATGTTCCAGGCATAGATGAAGAAAATATGCAAATAGAGGGATCGAAATTACAAGGGGTGGAGGCCACCGCAAGCTTGGAGCCCGCATCGGCTAACAATGATGGAAATACAGAAGTCGTAGAATTTTTTGAGAACGAGGCAGACTCGTTCTTTTGTGGTG
The DNA here is from genome assembly GCF_053477565.2 of Lygodium microphyllum. NCBI lineage: Eukaryota > Viridiplantae > Streptophyta > Polypodiopsida > Schizaeales > Lygodiaceae > Lygodium > Lygodium microphyllum. The sequence goes on from NC_141145.1 coordinate 131,103,560, forward strand.
ACATGTCTATCGACCTTCCAGTGTATGCAGAGTTGTGTCAAGAGATTAACATGGGACCATAGAATACTTCATTCTTGGAGAATTGTATTACTCAATTCGTTGTTTAGATCTTCCATAAAGGTAGATAAGATATGCATTTTAAGAGGGATTTTTCAAAAATGATTTATATTAATGTGCTTTGTATAGTTTAAATTGATTATTCTAACATCATTTTTTATCTGTGCAGGTATCGACATTTTCAGGATGAGTCGAGGGATGAGCGATGAGGAGTTTCAGGACATGATGGCACGCATGTCTCCAGATCAGCTCGCGAGATTCAGAGAGATGGCAGATTAGGAGCTATCTCGTTCTTCGTCAGGGCGCTCTGCTAGATCAGCTTCAGCGCGATCAGATGCTTCAGCTTCGAGCAGACGATCTCGACGCTCGCGACTTGGGCCAGAGGGAGGGACTGCGACTGTAGGAGGATCAGGGGGGTGCTGCTGTGGAGACACGGACGCGGTGTCTCCGTCTCGTCGTTCAGCTGGAGCTGCGTCACCTCCAGGATTTGTCACACCTGTGGGGACGTCCACTCCAGTTACTCCGGCTTTTGCGCAGCCGTCGGCAGATGGCACGCCTTTTGGTGGCACTCCTTTTGGTGGCACCCCTTTGAGTGGCACTCCGGGAGAGGGTACCCCCGTCGGTACACCGGATGTACAGGGGTCTCCTAGATATGCCCAGGAGCGTGGACGGAGATGGGAGAGGGCCCATCTTAGGCATACTCCTAGGGGTTATGGATACCTAGTGGATGGCAGGTCAGGAGCCATCATCATGAATGATGAGGAGAGGAGGGTGATGGCTCGCATGAGGGAGTTGTGCCAACAAGTTTTTCGGCACAACGTCCTAGATCATTGAAGGAACATACCTGAGGGGAGCAAGGAGTACATAGTAGCATCCTTGCACGAGGAGTTCCCGGTGCCAGCCACAGTGGATAGATTCTCTATGGGCTGGATGATGGATTCCATGCGTGCATACATGTCACATAGACGATCCGACACACGCAAGGCAATCAAGAGTGGGGCTCCAAAGCCCAAGTGGTTAGATGCAGACGACTGGTGCCGACTGAGGGAGGAGGCTACAAATTCGCCAGGACGTTGGAGTCAGCAGCGGGAGGCGACGAGGGCACGAATCGAGGCCGGATCGGTACATCATCTTGGGAATGGCAGCCACAGGACATATTTGGAGGACTTTGTAAGTTTCTCTTTTGTTTTGCTTATTTGTTTTTTTGAGATATTCTTTGTACTGACAATCATGTTTCTAACAGTTAGCATTTTGTTTTCTTTGCAGCATTCCATTACAAATCGCGATCCGTAAGGCCTTGAGACTCGATATGCAGAGAGGAACGGTCTCAGATCATTGATCGACCGATTGTATAGACGCGGCGGCCCAGTAAGTCACTCATCTTTCTTGTCCGTAATTACCATGAGATATTTGAATGCATTATTGTATGGTGGATTGATATGTTGTTTCTTTTTCTGCAGAATCCGTTTGATGCTCCTTTGCAGCGGGAAGAGCTTTCGGGGGACGAGGATTTGTAGCTCGCCCTTGGATCCTTAGAGCTCACATACCTTTAGTTTTTAGTCGCCCGATCTATGTAGACATTTTCTATGTATTAGTGATATTGTTTTATGATTGTACCAATCGCATTTTATGCGATATCATGTATTTATTTCATCTATCAGTTTTATGATTTCAGTATACATTCTTTTTGTTTGCAAACGCTTTGTATGCAGCAGTGTAGAAACTATTTTGTATGGCTCTCATACAGCACACAGTGCTATATGTGGCAGGGCAGCTTGCTGCCCTGCCACAAATTTTTTTTTTCTCGGTTACCGTCGCTATTTGCGTCGCAAATTTACTGCACGCGTCGCTATTGTCGTCGCTATCAGCGTCGCAAAATCTCTGTAACCGTCGCTATATGCGTTGCTATATGCGACGCATATAGCGACGATTCTATGGCGTCATCAATAACGACGCTTTTTACGATGACAGGGGCAAATTTGTTGTTTGTATTTTCGTCGCTTTAAACGTCGCTATAAGGTCTATATCTTGTAGTGCCAGTTCTTATGAGAGCCTCTATTTTTGTTTTTCCCATGTTGATGAGTCAGGGTACAGTATGTATTTTTCTTTTTATTTTCTACATGATACTATGTGGATTCGTGACTGATTATATTGCATTGCATGAAGCTTTTGGTCGCACGTGTGTAGAGATCATGCCAAAAAAAAATTTCTAGGATATGGACTGCTTGGGATGGTTAGTTAGTTGGTCGGGTTTGTGTGAGTTTATTATGATCGATATCTTATCTATTCCTATCCTATTGTTTTGCAGGCATTCATTGTGACTGTCTCTGTGTGTGGTGTGTGTGCAATCTATCTAAATGGTGTCTCGTACTCCTCCCCCAATTTAGTACATTCCATTGGTGTCTCATGACTACTCTTTATTACTGGATTCGGATCTTACCAGCAAGGTGGGTTTAGCCAAGTTCGTAAATAATATGAACAAAAGGCTCTAGGAATGGTTGATTTTCGGGTACATTCAATGGCTAAATGTCTTGCTTGATGGCACTTTCCATACCATGTATTAGAACACATCACATCTCTTCCACCTCCTACAAGAGTGGATATATTGGCAGTATTCACCTTCAGCATCTATAGTTGTTCTATAATCACATCCATAAGCTCCTTCTTTATGCTTACGACAGAATTGAACAAGTAATCCTTCATATTTTCACTTCATGGGGTACTTGCAATAGGAATTTGGAAAGCTTCTATGATCATTGCATAGACTGGTTGAGTTGATCTAGATGGTCCTCTATTCTAATTCCGATTTAGAGCTCTTGTTGAGACTGGGAGTGGTTGGTTTCAGTTGGTAGGATTCTACTGTTATTGAGTCACCATTGGGCTGAGGCCATTGCTATTGTGGTTGAACCATCATTTGAGGTACTATCATTTGCCGCCATTGTGGATTCGATGCACTATACTATTGCGGCACTGTTTGCATGTAGGAGTAGGGGTAGGGAACTGTCCCTGGGACTACATTTGGTGGGTATGCCATTCCTGGCATGGGAGGAGATAGGACTTCTCTTCCTGAGGTCATCAATAGTCTTGCTTCAACTTCATCATACAATCTTACACCTTCCACTGCAGCTTGCAAATTGACTGGTCTTCTCAATTCCACAAACTTACAAACTTCTGGTTATAGGCCTCTGAGGAAAACTTTCTTCTGGATGCCTTCATCCAAATGATGGTTGGTCCATCTCTTCATCAGTATGGATTCCATTCGCGAGACATAGGCTTCCACTCATTCCTGAGTTAGGTTCATGAACTCACCTCGAATCCGCTCTTCAAAACCTTCACGCCTAAATTTAGTTAGGAATGCCAACTTCAAGTTGTCCCATGTGCCAAAATTTCTTGTTGCTTGTCTCTCATACCACTGAAACGTCGCGCCTTTGAAAGTGGCAGGGAATATTGCTAATCAATGCTCGAGGGTTCTGGTATTGTTATCCACACATGCTACCATAAACTTTGCTACATGAAGATCAAGGTCTTCATTGTACTCTCTCTTAAAGATGGGCAATAGGACTACATTTGCTGGCCTTTCATCAATATTTCCAGGATGGATCTAACTAGGAAGGGGACCTTGAGTTGCCATGGGGACTATTGTAAAGAGTGCTGCTAGAGTGTCAAAGGAGGCTTCTAATGCTAGCTCATTCTCAGCTTTGATTTTTGCATTTCCTCTTCTCACATACCTCTAGACTCGTTTTGGTGCTTACCTCTTGATTGCATCATTCATCAGGGAGTTCATGCACCCAGTTGGTTTGTACTCAATAGAACCGAATCATAGGGGCTTCAGTCTTTGAAGCACTCTTTGGCCAACATTTTTTCTACTTTCTCCTTTTCTACGTCTTTGAATTCAGCTTTTAGACCGCTAACAAAGGGGAAGATATTCCATTCTAAAGGTGTCAAAACTCATTCTTCTGAGGATCATTGTGGTGCCATCATGATAGTAATGCCAACTTCTGATGGTTTCAATAGTGTATGTTGTGAAGAAAACTCTGTCTACCAACTTCTAATGGGTTGCTAATTGGACAAACAGGAGATCAGTGTCCTGTTGTTAAGTATCCACGAACAAATTCCAACTCTTTTCTTTCTTGTTTTCGTGAACCTCCACTGACCATGACTCTTGAAGCTTCTTCATGATCTCCAATCTTCCATGGATGATTCCAACTCTTTTCTTTCTTGTTTTTGTGAACCTCCACTGACCATGACTCCTGAAGCTTCTTCATGATCTCCAATCTTCGATGGATGATCATTCTCTCTCTTTCTACACTTCAATTTGTTCCCAAAAAATTTTCCACGAAGATGCATGTCTCTGTTGCTTCAATAGGGAGAGAAAATAGTCCACCACATAGAGCTTGCATCATGATGGTAATATGTTTCCGCCATTGTGGGGTGAAATTCTTGTAGAAAGTAACTTTGGTAATGATAATCTCCAATTCTTCAGTGGTTTAAGGAACTTTGCAAGCATCTATTGAATTCTTCTCTTCTTGTGGCAATGCCATTTCCTTCATTTTCAGCCTCTTCTGATGCTTGTTGATGGCAATTTTCCCTGGATGCACACAAAAAACATGGAGCCTCAAAAGGAACACCAAGAAAATGGGGTTTTTACTGCAAGAAAATCTATCTTGCATTATCAACAACAATCTTTTTCATATTTGATATGATCTCAACAAAGAAAACAACACCAGAAACAAGAAATCTTCGCACACATCTTCATAGAAACAATTCTCCCACAGCTTTAACTTAAACAAAATCCATCATATTCTTCATAGAATTCTTTGATAGACCACAAAAACACAAAAGAAGACTCCACTTTGAATGGAAAAATATCACATATGATTCATCTTCAAAGATTTCATAGCTTTCTCTCATAATCTCTCTTATGTAGATACATTGTTTGCATAGAACTTGCTCTCTCTCTCTCTCTCAATAGTACATCATCTCCTCACTACAATACTCAATAATCACTCACAATAACCCTTCTTTGGTCGTGAATACCCCTCCCAAGAGGTGTGTCTAATAGTCTTTAGTAACTACTTCTTCCACTTTCTTGAGCTATTTTGAACTTGCATTCACCTCTTTCCAAGGCTAGAAAACTTTCCCATACTACACCCTCATCCAACATAACACTTACAAAGGCATACAGAACATAACAGAATAGGAACAGAGGCTCTAGAGAAGCTCAACAAAGGGTTACAGAAGATCAATAAAAAGCATCCAACTCAATTTAAATCATTCAAACCCATCAAAAACCATTCAATAAGCTTTCAAACAAACTCATACTTCATCAATCATGACTCTATCCTTCCATACAGAAGAAAAACATAACAAAACATAAACTAAACAGAAGCTATCAGAACCTCAACATAAGCTATTAGAACATCACATAGCCTCATATCTCTATTGAAGAACATCATAAGATTATCAAAACCATCCCACCCTATCCAAAACATTCTCAAACACTTACAAAACAACTAAACATCACTCAAAATCCATCAAAAATCAACCAAAAAACACAAGTCATTTCAGCATTCAACACGATAATAAGTGCAAAGAGAAAGGCAAGGGCAAAGTGTAGGAAAAGTTTGATGATTATCATAGCACTGTGTCTATAGTGAGTTCAATGTGAAGATTGAAGAGATAAATGTAGTGTGACCAGAGTTAGATGATGAGTTTATCTTAATAACTTCCTCTCTTGATGCTTCTCAGTTGACCAATGCTTTGTCTACTTATTCTCAATACTAGCTGCTTGATTCTGAGGCTTCCTTTCATATTACCCCCGTGTAGGGGTTGGTTTCAATCTTGTCACAGCATGGCATGTTTTATGCGACTGTGGAAAATGGATTTATTTGCATTGGGAATGTAAGACTTTAGTTTCCTTCGGGTATCCTTTACTCTCCATAGTGCACCTTATGTACCAACTTTCACTAAAATCCTTTTATCTACTGGATGGTTGGATGATGTAGGCTATTATGTGTCTTTTGGTGATTCTACATGGAAGATTATCCACATGAATATTGGCTTTGCTGGAGGTACCAAGGTTGGCAGCCTCTCTCCTTTATTTATTTTTGGGTGTCTTTACTATATTTTGTCTCTGATTGACATATCACATCCTTGCCTTGGGTACATGGCTTAAAGGGAATGAAAGTTCTTATTCATTTACAAATATTTTGATTCTTGTGACCATTTTCTTTATGGTAGGTAGACCCACATTTCTCATAAGAAATCAGGCATTAGGTGCATGGGTAAGCCTCTAGCTTTTGCATATTCTGATGTTTGTGGTCCATGCCCTATCAATCATTGGGTAGCACGAAGTACTTTGTCATGTTCATTGATGATTATTTGCATAAAGTGTGGGCATATCCTATTAAGTACAAATCATTTGTCTTATCCATCTTTCAACATTGGCTTGCTCTTATTGAGAAACAATCTAGGTATAGGCTAAATTACCTAAGGTTTGACAATGGGGGTGAGTACCCTAGAATGGTGTTGCAAAGTGCATGAATAAGACCATAAAGAGTCTGCAATATGCTTAGTTAGGTAGGCTTACCACAATATTTTTGGGCTGAGGTAGTTACTATTGTGTAATATTTGATTAAAATATCCCCATGCACTACTATTGGTTGTCAAGTTATAGAGAAGGTATGGTTCAAAAAACCTCCCTCATATATGCATCTTAGAGTCTTTAGATGTGAGGCTTTTTGCCATGTACCCGAGGACAAACACAATAAGTTGGATCCTAAGTCAATGAAATACATGTTTCTTGGTTATGGTGATGTAGGTGAGATGGGCTATCATCTATGGGACTTGCAATCTCAAAAAGTTATCAACAACCATGATGTTGTTTTTCATGAAGAGAAGATGCATATGTAGACAAAGTAGGTACTTGAGGCACACAAAGTGATATTTCGGGAGGAGCCTACTATTATCATACAGCTAGCTAGACAAATTTGAGGTGATCTACTAGAGATAGGTATCAACTTGATTGATTTGCACCCTCCATGAACTATGTTATGGTGACATTCTAGTGATCCCCTTACTTATGAGAAGGCCATGTGTAGAGTTGATAATCACACTTGGAAGAGGGCCATGTAGTCTGAGTTTGATTCACTATAGAAAGACCATACATGGGATTTGGTTCCTTTTCCTAATGAAAAATATGCATTACCATGCAAGTAGATATACAAGTAGAAGAGTACACCCAAACACCCCAAGCCAACATATAAGACCAGATTGGTTGCTAAGGGTTTTAAGCAGGAGCATGGTGTTGACTTTGATGAAGTATTTTCTCTTATAGTTAAGATGCCTCTCCTATGATTGGTTTTGGCCTTGGTTGTGCAATTAGACCTACACCTTTATCATTTGGATATAAAATTAGCTTTTCTACATACGGACTTGCACGAGAATATCTATGTATAGTAGCTTAAGGCCTTTATGGAAAAGAGAAGGGAACACCTAGTGTGCAAGTTAAAAAATATCCTTTATGGACTTAAGTAGGCACCTAGGGAATGGAATTATACGTTTGATGTTTTTATGTATTCACAAGGATATACTCACATTGATATGGTTTTTTGTTTATATACAAAGAAGGCTCATTATAGAAGCCTTATTATCTTAGTACTTCATTTCAATGATATGTTGATTGCTAAGAGAGCTCATTGAAGAGATGGATGCTTTGAAGACTCAGTTCAAGAAAAGCTTTGAGATAAAGGGCATGGGTCAGGTCTCACATATGCTTGGTATGCACATAAGGGGCTCCTTTACTTGTCATAGTAATCATATATATAGAAGGTGCTTGAATGATTCCATGTGCAGGATGTTAAGCCTATAGGTTGTTCTTTACCTTTCCATGTGAAGGTCAATTAGGCCAATTATCCCCATTTAGATGAGTACGTGGTTGAGATGGCCAAGATCCCTTATGCATCTACAATGGGAAATTTGATGTATACCATGATAGGCACTTGCCTTGACATAGCATTTGTAGTGGGATTTGTGGTGCACTATATGGCTACACCTGGTCAGTGATAGTGGGACATTGTGAAGGGTATCATAAGGTACTTAAAAGGCACTACAAATATGTGCATTTGCTATGGTGGCCAAGATACTACAATCGTGGGTTACATTGACTATGGCTATGTAGGATATGCAGATAATAGAAAGTCCAGCTTTGGGTGTATTTTCGTTTTTGTTGCAGGTGAAACATTTCGTGGATTCCACAATGCCAAAATGTATAGCCTTATCTACTACTAAGGTAGACGTCCAAAAGCTCCGCCCGACTTCCAAATTGGCATAACAAGGGCTCACTCTAGCATGCAACCCTCCACACTCCTTTCTCACAAAATACAATTGTATAAGGGGGGGAAGCCCTTACCTCTTCAATCTCCTCTCCTTATATAATTTTCTATCCACACTCACATACATTAGGCTTTTTGCTTTCAGCTTTTGGCTTTTCCTTTTCTACTGCTTTTCACTATTTTCGTTTTTTCTACCCTATGCCTGTTTGCAACTTGTTTGGATCATAACTTCGTCATTTGAACCCCGAGTATATTATAGCCATTGAGACTTGTAAGAAAGTCCTATGGTTAGGCCAAGACCTTGGTATTAAAATTACTCCTATACTGTATTTGGACTCCATGAGTGCTATTCACTTGGCTAAGAATCTAGTTTTCCATGGAAGAAAAAGCACATTGAGGTGCACGATCACTTTATCAAGGAGTGGTAGAAGACAAGCCTGTTAAGCCTGTCAAGATCTCAACTGATAGGAATCCTATAAATCTACTCACTAAAAGTCTCTTAATGGAACATTTTGCCTTCCTTAGGAATATAATGGGTGTAGGATGAGATGATATCTATTTCTCATTCTATTGTACATTATGTACATTTGTACTTTGTTACTTTTTTCTTATTCTCTCGTCAATTGAGGCAGATTTGTCTTAGTGGGAGTTTGTTGGGGATAAAAGCACATGTACCTATGCTGCCCTATATTTATTACACACACCATGATTGCACACATGTACATTGCAGGTGGTGGGTGCCCATCACTATGACATTATCTTTTACTCTTTCAGTGACTACTGAACAGGGAAAGGATGGTCACACACTGTGACTATGAGAGTTCTCACATATAGTATCTCTCTCTCTTACCCTATTGCTCCATCTGCCATAGCACTTATTTTCCCTTGTGTGATTCCCTTAGGCTCTACCTTTCATATGCAATTAGGGCAATAAATGATCTAGTAATCATCGGCAGTCTTCATCGGCAAACTTCACTGACATTGGCATTTCTCTTGCTACCCTGGGACCTGTTTCTCCCTTGGCCTTTTGACACATCTAGGATCTGAGAGGGGGTATTAGCAGCCATGTTTGTCATGCCTTGTCATCTCCTGCTTGTGAGCCTCAGTTTGAGTTAGACGAGGACCTTAGGAGCTCTAACCTATCTATCACTTATTTTGACGGAGGAGAGAGCTCATTCTAGAGCACTTAATTTATTGCATTTTAGTACATTTTCTCCTCCAGTTAGGATTTTATGTGCTTTTTCCGAGCAATTTTTGCATTCTTCAACCTACCTCACTTGCCGGACATTGTCTATCCTTTTCGAGATTTTTCTAAGCATTTTTGATTCTGTGAAGCGCTTGTCTCAAAGCATGATAATTGACTTGAGGTTCCTAAAAGATCTAATAGTCTCTAATGACATTCCAACACTTAATCTAGGTGATTACATTATAACCCTTGTCGCACTTGGTTCATAGTGAGTGAGAGAAGAGGGGGAGCTGAGCTCTCTACCCCTTAGGGAAAAATATCATCTCTACTCTCTAAAATGGCGCATGACCAAGATTTAAGACCAAACCCTAAGGAAAAGTCTACGTGTAGCTCTTGTCCTAAATTTTCATATGAGAAAAGCACCCGACTTATCGGGTTCACTAGCCCCATCGATTGTTTTCCACTGAGAAAGGTGATCACCCTCTTTCCATCTAAGTGTGGTTTTCTTTATTTTTCTAAAGAAAGTATACAAACACATTGTTTAATATATAAAAGCAGCTTCCTTAATTGTCCTTAACATGGATTCATTTCACATCTTCATTAAACACAACAATACAATTTTAGTGAATTTGGAAATCTTTCAAGTCTCATTCTTCATTATTTAGAATATTGGGACTCCAAAAAGTCAAATTTAAGTTTCTCAAAGCTATAATAAGTCACATCATTGGAAACCTTATGAAAAATGGAATCTATTGAGCTATTGAACAATGCATTTGGAGCAATAGTGTGAGAGTTATAGCAAAGAGAAAGTTTTGACCATGAGTCCTAAACTTGTGGAAAATTCCAAAATTCACTAATAGTGTGTTCAACACAGAAGCAGTGAAGACAGCCCTTTCAAAATATCTTCTTCATTAATGAATGATATTTAGATTGGATTCCTACTTATGGAGCTAAATACAAAAACCCACTATCTTTCTTAGAGTGATAAACCAACCCATAATTTTCCAAGCTCCCGATGCTCATTGCATTGTACTTTTACGAATTTCTTCTTCATCTTAGGACTAACTACATAATTACCATTTTCTGACCAAAGTTCCCCTGATCATCATGTATTGCCATAGGAGAGAACATTCTATATGGGACCTTCTTGCCTATGAATGCTCATAGAAGGAATAAAATCATGGCTCAAACCAAGACCTAGTAGTTGCCCTTGGAAAATGTGCACAATGCTGAATCTCGCTTGATATGTGGGCATAAGAAAAAGTTTTTAATAAATTTCATGGATGTACATTACACATAGCATCCAACTCAAGCAATAACCACTCAATCCTTCTTAAATAGTATTTGATTATTTAAATGAGAAGGGAGATTTATACATCTAGTATGACCATGCTTCTTAATTTAAGACGTCATATCAATCAAGCAAAAGTTCTAGTATCCAATCTTTTGACAAATTTTCCACACACCACTAGCGAGAATTACATGCTTTTACCAATGTGCACATTATGTTGGTGGAATTAATCTTAGCTTCTCATTGATTCTACATAGCATGTGGTTTGAATAATATCTGCAACTCTTTAGGCCTCATTATTTGTATTCATTGGATAGGTGCAACCATTTTCTTTTGTTTTTTAGAGTAATTTTTAAGCATTACTTTAATATACCCTATTGTCTTTTGAAATTTATTTCATGACTACAAGAAAAATAAACTATATTTTTATAAAATTTTATGTAGGTAAAAATAGGTGCTCTATGAGATTTTAAAGAATAACAACAATTCAAGATATGAATTAAAAATTTTAACTAATTATCTATGCATTATTTTCAATGCTTGACTCATGTTTCATACAAGATTACTAACATCTTGACTTTTCTCTTGTCACGTGCCTGCCAACAATTCCGTGGCAGCATGTTTTAGTGGTGCATCAGGGAACTATCCTAGACGGCTTTGTTTGGCACTCACGAGAATGCATGGGGTCTATCGTCTAGGTTTCCCAAAGTCCACCCCGTAATGGAAGGTACCGACCGTCCCCACGAGGATCAACCTACAAGCTCGGGGTCCTTGTTTGACAACTGAGGTCTCTATACATCAACTAGCTCCATCGGAGGTGTCTCATAAGGGCTTCTCATCCAACTAGAGTGATCCTAGTTACCCTTGGTTCATAGAGTAGTGCAACGCTTTTTTCCAGTAAACCCGTTAGGATTTAGGAAACCTTAATGAAGTTCTAGCACAACCGCTACACCTTTCCCCCAATATAATTTATGATCAAGGTTTTAAGACCTAACCCTAAGTAAATCAATGCTTGGCTCTCCCTAATTTTTTCTAATTAATGTTTCGTTCAATCTCTTGAGAGAAGCTCCCAGCTTACTGGGACCACCCATCCATAGGATGGTTCCATCAGGGATCTCGCCCATCCACTTCCCACAAATGGTTTTCTTTAGTTTTCTAATTAGCTATCACATTAAGTGATGACATATAAAAGCATTTTTATTAATTAACCCGTTATTACACGTTCCTTCGCGTAATTTTACAACACAACACAAAGACAAAGAAAACAGTATTTTGATAAAACATATTTATTTATTACTTCACAAAGTTATTTACAATGATTTTCCTCTTTTGCCTATGCAGAAGATAAACCTCCATTCACTGGAAAATCCCTTCTGTCTACGCAGAAAAAAAGAAACCCTCCAAGATTTTCGTCCCTTCACTATAGTACTGGGGACTCCAACATCCCATCCTGATTCGTGTGAGGGTCAGGTAGTTCCTAGAAACAATCGAGAGATTTACCGCCAGAACCCCCCTGACACTCTCGCCTCCTCTTTCCTAACTAATTCCTCACCGAGCAACCTCTCACTGTCAAGGCCGTTCCAAAGCTCCTTGCAGTAGTACAAAACAATCCCCCTTGGAGCAAGGTTCCGCGTCTAGTCGTGGGGGAGGCATAGCGCAATCTTTCGTCTTATTATCCTAATTATATATTTACGATCAGATCTAACTGTTGCAAGCACAATCAATCTTTCAAATGCAACCATCAATGCATGCACAATTTTTTTTTAAAAAAACAGCAGCAAATGTTTTTAGCATAGGAAGCAGTCCCACCCAAATCTAGGGTTTCTCTTTTAAGGTCCCACCTTATTCTTAGGGTTTTGCTTCCTACTTGCTACTCTTTTTCAGGATCCGCAAGTTATTTCATGAATCTGATTAATTGTGAGAAGTCTATTTTATCCTTATGAAAATTTGTTATTTTTGTCCTAAAAGATAATAAGGGCATTTATGCCTATGGCAAGTAATTCATGTGCTGCCCTACTCTAACCCCCACTTAGCAAGATTTCAAATGCTTTTCCAAGTCTGTTTAGACTTAAGAATTTGTATCGATAAATTCTTATTGACAATGTCCAACAAGTCCTATAGACTTTCAATATTTATTTAATTTCCTAATACTGATAATTTCAGGGTTGTCAAGTATTTCATAGTTGTTTTCACTTCAACATTCTCCGTATTTTAGGTTAGGTGTTCCCCTTGATTCATACGTGGATTATCTCATGATATTGATGCTCTCCCTACTAATATAATCATTAATATTAACATTGTGTGTGTTTTCATCAAGAAAATATTTTTTATTTTATTCTACTCATTTTCTATGGGTTAATCGACAATGTCTACTGAACTTTCAATGTTATCTAAAAAGATCAATTTTCATTTAGCTATGTCCTAAGTGCAATGCTAATTGTTTTTCCGAAAACTTTATTCCACGCAATGCAAAAGCATAAGTGCAATTTTGTTTTCATCTTTCAGACATCAAATTATATTTACGCACCTATTTATGCACATCTAGTATATATTTTCCTATACAATTTTTTGTTGATTTAATGATTGATTATTTCATGATATTATCTAAATAAATTTTCATAAATTATTATAAAATTCATAAGCATATTTTATCATTAGCAAAATGAAATAGAGACAATCACTTTTAGGGAAAATTTATAAAATATTCCGTTCCCTAATAACGTCTACTATTTTTTTGTTATTATGATCACGTGCATCATAAATGAAATAACAATAAATATCGTAAAATAAACCATAATTAAGATATTTTCTTAATGACATGTATATAGGTACTGTCCTTTGGCATTCTCTCTCTCTCCTGTCCTCTTCTTCACAAGTGGTATCAGAGCCATAGGTTCTTGATCCAGTTGGCCAACATTTCATTCAGTTATCTTTTCTTAGTTACACAGATTTAAGAGCCACAAGTACATAGGTACAGACATGACATGGAGTAGCAGTGCAGTTATCAAGGAATTTTGGACCACAAGGACTGCAGGTCTGGAGCATTAATGGAGTCTTAGACCAAGTTTAGAGGCTAGAAGACTGAAGTTAGCAATTTGTTGGTCATTTTAGGCCATTTTTTGAAGGTATTTTTCTAAAAACAATGGTAGCAGGAGTAGAGGAGAGAGTAGTTACTGTTACTTTTTTAGGGAGAGTCTTTCTCTCTCTTTCTTTTCAAGCTCCTCTCATGCTTCCATGGAGGAGATCAACCCATTACCTCCACTCTACTCCATGAATCCATCTGCTCTTCAAGAATAAACGGCATTGTAAGAGAGGGGGACTTAATAACGGGGAAATACTAGCTACATTCGCTGGTATATAAGGTGAGAGAGACTTAATTTTTCATTATCAGATAATTAATACAAGTCTTCTTTCTCCTTCACCTTGCTCTCCAAGCTTCCATGTCTTCTCTCTCTCTCTTCCTGTCTTTCTCTCTCCATTTCTAGTCTTTCTCTCTCCTCGTACCTGTCTTTCTCTCTCTTTTGCTCTTCTTCTTTTTCTTCTCTACAGTCTTCTCTCTCTTCTTTCTCTCTCCTAGTCCCTCTCCTTGAAGGGGATGAGAGCCAAGAAGGAGAGGAGGTTTGTTGTGCTATGATTTTGGCCCTGGAATTAGCCTGTGTTTTGCGCCGAAAAATGCGGGGAGCTGCCTGGAGGGGAGAGAAGGTGTCACACAGCACTTCCACCACTTGTCCTGTATCTCAAAGGCTCAAGGAACCCATGGGAAGGAAGGCAAACTGCATGGAAGAGGGAGAGCAAGGTTTGGGGCCAATTGCCTCCATGGGAGCTTTCAAGAAGCTTGAGAAAGGGGGAGAGAGGAGAGTCTCCCTGAAAACTAACCCCAACTAGACTTTCTTCTAACTCCTATGACCACGGTTACTGAGAGTTTACCTTCAAAATGGGCCAAAAATGACCAACGAGCTGCCAAAGTCGGTCTTCCTTCCTCCAAACTTGGTCCAAGCCACCATTAATGCTTCTGCCTGTAGTCCTTGTGGTCCAGAAATCTTTGGGAACTCCCCTACTACTCCCTATACCTGTGTACCTATGACTCAAAATTCCATGTGACTAGAAACTTGTAATTGGGTAAAATGAAGGACTTACTGGGACCAAGAACCTAAGCTCTGATACCAATTGTCAAGGAGAGGGACTGGGAGAGAGAAAGAAGAGAGAGAAGACTGCAGAGAAGAAGAAGAAGAAGACCAGAAGAGAGAGAAAGACAGGTTCAAAGAGAGAGAAATACTAGAAATGGAGAGAGAAAAACAGGAAGAGAGAGAGAGAAGACATGGAAGCTTGGAGAGCAAGGTGAAGGAGAAAGAAGACCTGCATTAATTATTCGATAATGAAAAATTAAGTCTCTCTCACCTTATATACCAGCCACCCCCAGTGTAGCTAGTATTTCCCCGTTATTAAGTCCCCCTCTCTTACAATGCCGTTTATTCTTGAAGAGCAGATGGATTCATGGAGTAGAGTGGAGGTAATGGGTTGATCTCCTCCATGGAAGCTTGAGAGGAGCTTGAAAAGAAAGAGAGAGAAAGACTCTCCGTAAAAAAGTAACAGTAACTACTCCCTCCTCTACTCCTATTACCATTGTTTTTAGAAAAATACCTTCAAAAAATGGCCTAAAATGACCAACGAATTGTTAATTTCAGTCTTCCAGCCTCTAAACTTGGTCTAAGACTCCATTAATGCTCCATACCTGCAGTCCTTGTGGTCCAAAATTCCTTGATAACTGCACTGCTACTCCATGTCATGTTTATACCTATGTACTTGTGGCTCTTAAATCTGTGTAACTAAAAAAAGGTAACTGAATGGAATGTTGGCCAACTGGATCAAGAACCTATGGCTCTGATACCACTTGTGAAGAAGAGGACAAGAGAGAGAGAGAATGCAAAACAAAGAGAAAGATTGCAGGAAGAGAGAAAAAGAGAGTGATGAGGAGAGAGAAAGACTAGAAAAGGAGAGAGAAAGATAGAAAGAGAGAGGAAGAAGCCACGAAAGCTTGGAGAGAGAGATGAAGATGAAATGAGACTTGTATTATAATCTAATGGTGAAAAAACAAGTCCCTAACACCTTATATACCATCTAGTGTGGCTAGTATTTTCCCATTATTAAATCTCCCCTCTCTTATAGTCACATGTTCCTTTACGTAACTTATGCACTGACACGAAAACAATTCATAAAAATTTATTAAAAAGTAAACTATATATCAAGATTTCAACTGAGATACAAATCCCGTCCATAGGACGATTCCCACAATCTTTAAGGATGCGTCATATTATCCTCCAAGTTTCCGCCCTTGCACTAGTAACAAGGCCTCGAGAATCCATCTCAAGTCACGTAAACCATTTGAGTAAGACCCGAAGGCAAGGAATTTACAGCCAGAACCCCCCTGGCATCCAAGCATCCTCCTACGATCAAATTAATCCATAGAGAGACCTCTCATGGTAGGTTCGGTCCACATTCCCATCACGGTTATTCAGAACCCCCTTGGATAGGATTTGCGGCCCAACTAGGGGTGGCTTGGGGCGCCCTCCACGAATTTAACCTAATTCATTATACAAGATTTGTATGAGAGCTTTGGTCTCACAATCCTTTCAAAAACAGTGCTCTTGAAATTTACAAGTGCAAATAATAATGTGGATTGGTGCCCAAACACCTGCTAAAGGTGGAGTTCCTTTTTGAATGCTTAGCATTCAATTGTCAAATTTTTTTCTTGCCTTGGTGATACTGGCCATGATGCGTTTGCATCAAATCCTCAATGTCATCATTCATATCTCTTTTGTGTCAGAGGTGTTCTAGGTAGAAAACCTCTTACTCTCCTGGATGAGTAATCTATACTTCATCTCTTGATTATCCTTGTAATAGGAAATGCAAGTAGGCGCTACCATCCATGTTATTATCCCCAAGAAACCCTACCCAATCCTCTAGGATTAGAATTTTTGTGTATGTCAAATTAAGTCATCCTAGATCACTCTAGGCTCTACGTAGGATCCCTTCTATTCTCATTATCTCGCTCCTTTGATTCCCCTCCTGCAGAAATCATTGTCAACTACGTCATGTACGATAAGATTAACTCTTTCGTAGTTTGGATGACCATCTCTATTATGGGGTATTGTTTTTCCATGATAGCAAACCCTAGTTTAGTATGGATAGTCGCATGTTTGTGGGCAATTATGCTCTCGCCAATGGGTGTGGAAAGAGAAATCAGTGGTCTCATGAGTCTTAGCGGTCCTTAGATAGCGTTTCCATCATCCTGATAGTTGGATCACAAATTTTGCTCTAAGGTTTACCTATTGATTGGGAATCCTTGGGATAACCTAAGTGAGTTGACCTTCTTACTTGGATGATTTTAAATAGTCTAATTATCTGCGTCATTATCTCAAGCAGATCAGAGCTTGTATGTCTTTCAAGTATTCATTATTGTAGATACATTTTTTAATGCTTCAGTGAATGCAAGTATCCTAATTCATGCACATTGCAATCATGGGGTGTAAATGTAGTTTTGTGAAAAAAAGAAAAACAATTTTGTCTCCTTCAATTCCTTCCTCTCTGCAAGTGAAGCGGAAATTGAATACACTACCTATGCAAGCAAAGAAGAACTTAACTCTTTGCACATGTAGTGAAGCAATAATTTACTACTTTTCATGGATGCATTTATTTCTTGCAAAAAAAAGATGCAAATATTTATTTTTAACTAAAGTAATTAGGATCATGCCTTACAATCATACGACACAACTTTCCTAGATGCAAGTCTCCTTCATGATATCTTTGCTATAAAATGTCAATCCCTGATAGTCCGTATCATTTTTCTATGCACTCGAGTGCAAACATCTATCGATTCCTTTTATCCTCTTCCATGCCAATGCTAGCGCATAAAATTTAATGCTCCAAGATCAGAAACCAATACAAAATCCTCTAATTTCTGCGTGCACCAATGTGAAGTCTATTATGCAAATTGTTGCATTCTATAACATGCTTTTAGTGCAATAAAATCCATAATTTTTGCTAAGGTGAATATAAGTACAACCTCCAACATGATTTTTAATACAACATAATTGGTGGCTTATTATAATGAATTTTAACTTGATTTTTTTTTCTACTTAACATAATCAATCTACGTTCAATTGTTCCTTTAAGATGATTTCTACTAGAGTAAAATTAATTGAATGCACCTAGTTACTAAGTCTTGCAGTTCCTTGACCCATAGCTCCATCATTTGATGTAGGATTAGCATTTGTTTGAATCATCTTTTGCTTTGGAGCCATTGTTTAGCTCGGGCCTTCCTCAACAGATGCGCACATGGTGGACTATTATGGAAGCAACGCTCCTTACAAGAGATAGGGTGTGGGAACCCCTCTCAAGGGGGGTTGGAAACTTGTAGAAGTTTCTTCTCTCTCTCTCTCTCTCTCTCTCTCTCTCTCTCTCTCTCTCTCTCTCTCTCTCTCTCTCTCTCTTTGTGCATAGCATGGTAGGGGGAGCGAGGGTCTTTATAGGGAGGAGGAGGGGTGTTGTGGGAGCATGATGGAGCCCCTCTCCTTACCCTCCACTTGGGCGGGCCAAAATGGTCATTGCCATGCCATTGTTGAGTTGGAAGGGATAGTGGGCGGAGGGAGGTGGCACGCATGTGCCCCTCCTCCCCATCGTCACCCTCATTGTCATCGTCTCTAGCTTTCCATCATCATCTCCTACTTCCCCTCCTGCGAGCTGGCGGCATCGTTAGGGGAGGGGGAAGTAAAAAATTTCAAATAATTTTATTTATTTATTTTGGGGGGTTATTACATCCTTCCCCCTTAAGGGATCAAGATGTCCTCATCTCGAAAGGAATTGGGGGTATTGTTGGTTTAGAGTACTCTCATCAATCCATGTGGCATCTTCTTCTAGATAGTCCTTCCACTGGATGAGGTTCTCTCTGAGAGTTCTACTCCTTAATCACTTCTCTCGAATGTCTAGGATTCTATCTGGCCAGAGCTTAAGGACTCCTTAGCTTGGCATTACAACTTGTTTATCATTGAGTACATGGCTAGGATTGGATACATATTTCTTCAGTAGGCTTACATGAAATGCGTTGTGAACCTTTACATTCTTGGGGAGTTGGAGTTTGTAGGCATTGGGGCCGTAGGCACTTGAGGATCCTATAAGGCCCGCAATACCTTGAACTTAGCTTTTTAACTCTCCCAATGATAGGGAATTTTTCTTGGGTTGTACACGAATAAAAACCATATCTCCTTCTTTGAAGAGTCACTCTTGTCTATTTAGATCTGCATAAGCTTTCTACTTATCCTTGGCGGCACTAATGTCTTGTCTGATGGCCTTGATGTGCTCATCCATTTTCTCTAGCATTTTCTTGGAAGCTTCTATCCTTAACGTAGGATTTGAAAAATTCAATGGAGTATGGCAGTCATGCCCATACAATGCTTGGAAAGGTGTCATTTGAATGCTTTACTAGTAAGAAGCATTATAGGCAAACTCTACCAATGGTAGATATTGGATCCATTTCTTGGGTTCGAGGCAATAATATGCTCTAAGAATATCTTCAATGACTTGGTTGACTCTCTCCATTTGGCATCAGTTACTAGGCATATACTTGATCTCAAAGTCATATTCTTGCAGAACCTCAATCCAATGATGTTGCCTCATATTGAGGTCAACCTGGGTGAAGATCCATTTGAGGCTCTCGTGGTCCATGACCAAAGAGAATTTGTTGCCAAGCAAATAGTTTCTCCAAAGTTTGAGAGTATGAATAACTGCTAGCAACTCTAGGTCATGAGTAGCATAATTCTTTTCATGGTTTTTAGCTTCCTCGAAGAAAATGCTATAGGATGACCTTGCATTAGTACACAGCCTAATGCAAGTGAGCTAGCATCTGTGACAACTTTGAATTCCTTGCTCAAGTCTAGGAGTTTCAGAATTGGTATTATCACTAAGCTATGCTTGAGTTGATCAAAACTTGATTGTTCGGCGGGCATCCACACTATGGAAACCTGACTTTTTAGTAGATTTGTGAGGGGTGCTACAATTAAGGCATAGTCCTTAATGAAAATCCTATACCAACATGTTAGTCCAAGAAAACTACACACTTCTTTGACAATGGTTGGTGGAGGCCACTCTTGTTGAGATGACAAGCTCAACACATGCGGACATTGATGATGGACCGCCTGGTTAGATGGGTCCATACGTCTACACATAGCACGTCGGTGGTCATTATGACTCTCATATGGCCACTGACTCATTACTTATTATATTCAGGTTGTTACACCTATTTACAGCTGGCATAGTTATAGCGCCAGTCGACTAGTGTAGTCGGTTATGCATTGTTTGACTTAGTAGGCCACTTTCCTTTATGTTGAATCTTATCTATACTTTGTGTACATTGTAAAGGGTGTGGAAGAAGAAGAAAAAACTAGCAAGAAAACGTTTTGGCCTCCATCTCTCTTCTTGTCTCTTGAGTGAGCTTCTCCTTGTGCATTCTGTGTGTGTTTGGCATAGCATCTTGAGCAAATTTCCCCACCACACGATTCTTAACATGGTATCAGAGCCATGCCACTGAGAGAGGCTGATTTTGAAGGCTGAAGTGAAGGAGAAAAAGCAAGGTTCAAGCAAGCAAGCAACATGTAAGAAGCTCTTCCATTCTTCCACTCTCTCTCTTGGATAGTGCCTGTGGAAGCACCAGAAGCAGGGCAGAGCAGAAATCTCAGATTGTAGTGAGATTTGGTGCGTGTGAAGAGCATTTTGTATTCTGCAGATCAGCCCTTTAGGGCTACCCCTCTGCTATTTTGGCCATCCGAGGTCATTTCAGGTCCCGTTTTAGACTCGTAAGGTTGCGGATAGCAGTTCGAGGTATCTTGCAATTTCAACTGTGTCTGCGAATACAGGTGCACAGGTTATAGATTTCAAATCTGTAAGTTCAAAGGTGTTTACTAGCAAATAAACACAAGGTTTATCTGCAAACTGGTTGTAGATTGCATGTATTATTGAGCAGACATTGAAAAAGACTGTCTGGTGTATTGCTGTGCACTACAGGTCGAGGGTTACAGAAGATTTGCTTGATGTTTGGTATTAGTTTTGTGATAATGGTAGAGAATAGTGGAAATCCCATTATTGAGAAGCTCGACAAGAACAACTACCCTTCATGGAAGTTCTGTGTGACGAACTTCCTTATTGGAAAGGGCCTTTATGAATTTGTTTCAGGTGAAGAAAAGGAGCCAGAGCTGGGTATCCCTCCGACTACAGATGAGTTAAAAGCATGGAAAGAGTAGAATGCGAAAGACAAAAAGGTGATGTACTGGCTATCTGCAGTAATTGATAATACTATGTTGGGACATATCAGGAATGCAGAAACTTCACATGCAGCTTGGAAAACTTTTGAGAGCATGTTTTCAGTAAATACAAAGGCACGAAAGATTCAACTCAAGCAAGAGTTGAATGCCTTGAAGAAAGGGAAAATGTCTGTCAATGAGTATGTTTTGAAGGTGAGGAGCATTGCAGATGCCTTAGTAGCGATTGATGCAATTCCAGATGATAATGATTTCGTTTCATCCACTCTGAGTGCTTAACAATGAGAAGGCATGGAAATCATTTGTTACTTCAGTATATGCATGGAAGCCATTTCCAGATTTTGATGAGCTGATCTCTCTCATGATTACTAAAGAGATCAATATGCAAGGTGACTCAGGTGAATAGATCCAAGCATTTTACTCGAGTTCAGGAAGGGGACGTGGAAGATCCTCTTCGAGAGGCCATGGTATGGGATGTGCTGGCGATAATCAACAAAACAGATTCAATCAACAGTTTGGTGAAATGCAGATTTCTGGAGGCAAAGGAAACTTTAGAGGTAGGGGGAGCTCTAGAGGAAGAGGTGGATGGCAGAACAGAGGTTCTAACAACTCTGGTATTGTGTGTCACTACTGTGGCAAAACAGGTCATATTGCAGCCCAATGTTATGCTAAGAAAGATGATATTCGCAGTGGTAAGTTGCAGCAAGGAAACTATGCATCGTCTTCACGACAGAATGAAGACAAAAATGAACGTTTGTTTGTTATGCAGCATATGTTGAATGCTGTTACAGGAAAGGGACCACATGATGATGTTTGGTATGTTGATTCAGGTGCATCCAATCATATGACCAGCCATGCAGAATGGTTTGGAGAGATGCAGGATTTGCAAAATGCAGGTTATGTGCAGACGGGTGATGATTCATGCCGCCCAATTTCACACATTGAAAAAGTTCCCTTGTCCTTACATGATGGTAAGACAAAGAGTATTTTAGATGTATTATATGTGCCATCTATTACAAAAAACTTGGTGTCAGTCGGTCAGATGGTAGAGCAAGGGCTGCAAGTCAGATTTAATGCAAAGGGCTGCTTTGTAGAAGACTTCAATGACAAGTGCAGGTTGGTTGCAAAGGGAAGTAGATTTGGACATATGTTTACTCTGGATGTTGGAATTCCTACTATGAATGCTACTATGTATGCTAAAGGAAAAGGTGTTGTTGCAGATATTGAAATTTGGCACAAACGCATTGGACATGCAAATGTACAAAGGCTGAAATTAATGCAGTCCAAAGGGTTGGTTACAGGTTTGCCTACATTTAGAATTGCAAAATTTCATAAGATATGCGACGCATGTCAGCTTGGTAAGCAGGCAAGACAACATTTTTCACATGAAAGAGATGTAAGCAGAAATATCCTTGATGTTGTGCATACAGATATTTGGGGTCCTGCACAAAATGTATCTCTTGGAGGTAGTTCATACTTTGTCACATTCATTGATGATTGTTCTAGAAAGCTGTGGGTATATTTTATGAAGGAAAAGAGTGAAGCGTTTGAGCACTTTAGAACTTTCAAGGCTGCAATTGAAAGAGAAACAGGCTTGAAAGTAAAGTGCTTTAGGTCAGATGCAGGGGGAGAGTACCTCTCGAATGAGTTCAGTGATCTTCTAAGGTCTCATGGGATAAAGAGACAGTTCACATGCAGCTATATCCCACAACAAAATGGGGTTGCAGAAAGGAAAAACAGGCATATTGCAGAAGTTGCACGCGCCTTGATGGTGGCTGAAAAGAATATGCCTAAGCATTTTTTGTCTGAGGCTGTTCATACTGCTATTTATATTGTGAATAGAACTCCCACAGTTGCAGTTCATGGTATGATCCCTAAAGAATGTTTTACAGGTAAGAAGCCTGATGTCTCACACTTGAAAGTATTTGGCTGTATTGCATATGTTCATGTGCCAGATGAGTTGCGGAAGAAATTGGATCCCAAGGCTGAAAAGTGTGTCTTTCTTGGATACTCTTTAGAGCAAAAAGGGTATCGTTGTTATAACCCTATCACATGTAAGTTCAGAGTGAGCAGGGATGTCATCTTTGATGAAATGAGCAGTTGGTATGCATCTAGTGGTGATGCATTGGATGATGATGATGATCATGACACTCATGTGAAGGCTGAAAAGCAAGAATCACGGACTCTTAGTGGACCAGAGACATCATTTGGCAATCCTTGGTTTGGGAGACTAAGGAGTATCTCTACATCTTCAGGTGCATCTAGTAGCACTACAGGTAAAGACAAAGAAAAGAATAAAGTGTCAGATGGCATTGATGCAGTTCTTGATGGAGTCTCCAGTGGCTCAGAGAGCTTGGATGATGAGCTTGGTATTCCTTTAGTGAGGACTCCAGGTGTGTAGAGAGCACGTGTCAATGCAAAGACTCCATTGAGTGATCCAGTGGTACGCAGGTCTAGTAGGGTGAGATACCGTGTTAACAGATTTGGTTTTGAAGGTTATGCAACTCACCATTGTGCTTATATGGTGAAAGTAATTGAGGATGTTGAGCCCACATGTTTTGAGGAGGCTGTTGGTCATGCTCATTGGGATGCAATAATGGATGAGGAGATGGCTGCATTAGAGGCCAATAAGAGTTGGGATCTAGTATCATTGCCGAAGGGCAAGAAAGATATTGGATGTAAGTGGGTATATAACATTAAGCACAATGCAGATGGTTCTATTAGTAGGTACAAAGCTAGGCTGGTTGCAAAAGGCTATGCCCAGACATATGGCATAGATTATGAAGAAACCTTCAGTCTAGTTGCTAGGATGGCAAGTGTCAGATGTGTGATTGCTTTGGCAGCAGCCAAAGGTTAGAGGTTGCAGCAAATGGATGTGAAGAATGCCTTCTTGCATGGTGATTTAGAGCATTCCACGTATGTGTGTAGGTTGAAGAAGGCGCTCTATGGGCTCAAGCAAGCACCTAGAGCATGGTCTGACAAGATCAGAGAGTATCTTATCAATATTGGCTTTTATGTTTCTGATGCTGATCACTCACTTTATGTGAGAAAGGGAGATGCAGGTTTGGTCATCATAGTCATCTATGTGGATGACTTGATTATTATAGATGATAGTGATAGTGGGATTGCTGAAGTCAAGGACTTTTGGAAGAAGAAGTTTGAGATGAAGGATTTAGGTGAGCTAAGGTACTTCCTTGGCATTGAGGTGATCAGATGTGATGATGTTATATGGCTGTCCCAAAGACAGTATGGCTTGGATATGTTGTCCAAGTATGGTATGGCAGCATGCAAACCACTTTCAGTCCCGTTGGAGCAGAATGTAAAGTTGAGTGCTGATGTTGGGGATGAGATAGAAGACCCTACTATGTTTAGGAGGATAGTGGGGAGTTTGATCTACATGACCATTACAAGGCCAAACTTGAGCTACGTTGTTGGTCTTGTGAGTCCGTTTATACAAGTACCTAGAAAGCCACATTTGGATGCAGTCAGACGCATATTGAGATATGTGAAGTCCACATTACATTGTGGACTTTTCTATGAGGCAGGTACAGATGTACAGGTGTTTGGATACACAAATGCAGATTGGGCTGGTAGTATGTCTGATAGAAGATCTACCAGTGGATACATGTTCTCTCTTGGTAGTGCAGTAGTTACTTGGAGCAGCAAAAAGCAATCTATAGTTTTTTTGTCGAGTACAGAGGCTGAGTATAGAGGTGCTGCTGTTGCAGCATGTGAGGTAGTATGGCTGCAAAATTTATTGGCTGATTTAGATGTGCAAGTGGAAGGTCCAGTTGTCATTTATTGTGACAACATGAGCAGTATACAGTTGGCTAGGAACCCTATGTTCCATGCCAAGACAAAACATATTGAGGTACACTACCACTTTGTGAGAGAGAAGGTACTAGCAGGTGAGATTGACTTTGTGTATGTCAACACACAGGATCAGATAGCTGACATCTTCACGAAGGCATTGGATACAGAGAAGCTTCAAAAGTTTCAAAGCTTACTTGGAGTTGCAGAGATGCAGTTGAGCTTGAGGGGGAGTGTTGAGATGACAAGCTCAACACATGCGGACATTGATGATGGACAGCTTGGTTAGATGGGTCCGCATGTCTACACTTAGCATGTCGGTGGTCATTATGACTCTCACATGGCCACTGACTCATTACTTATTATATTCACATTGTTACACCTATTTACAGCTGGCATAGTTATAGCACCAGTCGACTAGTGTAGTCGGTTATGCAAGTAGGCCACTTTCCTTTATGTTGAATCTTATCTATACTTTGTGTACATTGTAAAGTGTGTGGAAGAAGAAGAAAAAACCAGCAAGAAAACGTTTTGGCCTCCATCTCTCTTCTTGTCTCTTGAGTGAGCTTCTCCTTGTGCATTCTGTGTGTGTTTGGCATAGCATCTTGAGCAAATCCCCCCACCACGCGATTCTTGATAACTCTTGGACATCCTTAACCTTTGTAGGATCTACAAAGATTCCTTCTTCTGATGTAATAAACCCAAGATATTCGATATGTTTCTTGAGAAAGGCACACTTTTTCTTCTTAGCATAGAGCTTGTGTGTCCTCATGGTCTCAAGGATGATGCGAAATTGGGGTTCATGATCCTCTTCTTCCTTGGAATAAACCAAGGTGTCATCAAAGAAGACAAGTACAAAATCATCAAGATATAGTCTAAAAATGTCTTGCATTAGCCTATTAAATGTGGTAGGGGCATTAGTCAATCCAAAGGACATTACTATAAATTCAAAATGACCATATTTGGTATTGAATGCCATCTTAGGAATATCCTCATCCTTGATGCAGATCTGGTAGTATCCTGACCTCAAGTCAATTTTAGAGAAGATTTTTGCTCCCTGCAATCGATCAAGTTAACTAATCTATCTTTGGGATAGGATACTTATTTTTTATGGTTACTTGGTTCAGGCCTCTATAATCGATGCAAAGGTGAAGTGTACCATCCTTCTTCTTCTGGAACAAGATTGGAACCCCCCAAGAAGAACTGTTGGAGCATATGTACCCTTAGTCCAATAGCTGTTTGAGTTGTTCTTTTAACTCAATAGCTTCAGGAATGGACATCTTGTAGGGCCTTTTTGCGACTGGTGCAGCACCTGGAATTAGCTTAATCTTATGATCCACTTCCCTAAGCAGTGGTAATTTTTTCAATTCTTCTGGGAATACATCCATGTACTCTTTTCACCATGACGGTTGTTCATTGGAGTCCTCTACTTGTTCCAGCTTCTTTAGCTTGAATGATCAAATAGACAGGTAATCCTTTCCTTATTTCTTGAGCTATTCGTGTTGCCTTTGCTAGCTGGATCTTTGGTTTACCTACTTCTCCTTGAGTTGTAACTAACTCACCTTTAGGATTCCAAAAGGAAACTTGGCCCTTCCCACAATGGATGTGAGCATCGTTGGGGACTAGCCAAACCATCTCGAGTAGGCACTCATGGACTCCTAGATTTATTACCCTGAACTTAAGAGCTGTAGGCTCTTTTTTGAGTAGAAATTCCACCTTAGCATTCTATCTAGTGCAAGTAATTTCTCGCCCATTTGCTAGTTCGACAATCAAAGTAGGTGCAACTACAACGGCTATTCCTAACCTTCTTGCACAAGCTAGTGAAATGAAGGAATGAGTAATGCCACAGTCAATTAGGGTTTTGAATTTCTTACCCTGGTAAAATGATGGAGTTTGGATCACCGAAAATTGGCAATTTGGCCCATTTTTATGGAGAGCAGCATGAATTGATACCCTCTCAATCTCAACTTCCATGGATGGGTCTTCTTCTTCATTGATTTCCTTAATGGTGATATTGAAAGTTTTGCCCTTCGGATTGCTACACGACCATGGCCATGGGTAGCCCTGGCTGTGGCCATTGAATTTTCCTTGACGACGATCTTCGCCAAGTTTGGGACATTCTCTTTTGAAGTGCCCAAGTTCCTTGCAGTAAAAACATTGTAGACTTTGGTTGTTTCTTTGAGTGGGGACAAAATCACTAACTGCACTTGCCCTCGGCTTCTTTCATTGGCCTTGACTCTGTCCTTGCACCCTTTTAAAATTGAGCCTTCATCATCCCTAGATTCTAGTCTTTGTGAGACCAGGGTCTATTATTCCTGGATTTTGGCTAAACTTCTTAGGCAATGATCCCACTCTTATCAATGCATTGTGTAAATCCAAAGGACACATTGATTCCAATCAAGTGTTCATTGGTGGATTCAGCCCATCACAGAACTTAAAGACTTGTTGGGTAATACTCATTGTTGGGGCATATTTTAACAAGGAGACAAATTTTGAGTAGTACGCCTCCAAAGATAGGCCCAACTGTTTCAACTTAAAGAATTCATTCATCTTCCGAGTTTTGTATGCAAGTGGCATGTACCTTCCTTATACTGCTTCTTTTAGCTTAACCCAAGTTATTGTGCTTTCTGTGTGACTGCTTGATCTTTACACCACTACTTCCACCAGAGCCTAGCTTTGCCCATGAGTTTGATCTTGGCAATCATAGCCTAGCTTGCAAGTGTTGTTCCTGCTGCACTGAAGTAATCCTCCATGGATTCAATCCATACTTCGGCATTGGCTTCAATAGTCTTCCCTTTCCCATCAAATTCTAGTGGTTTGATTTGTTTGAGAATAAATTTATTCTCTTGTGCCTCTACTGGGCTTAGTGCAGGAATAAGATTTTGATTCTGCACTTAGGGTTGTATCTGGTTTCAATTTAAACTTTCACATTAAGATTGCATTTACACATCTCTTCACAACTTATCTCAATGCGTAGATTATTCTTCATTAATACTATGCAACAAGACATATAATCTTAAAATTCTCAATTTATCCATAAAGAACCATGAGCCTAATTATTTGGGGACAGATAGAGATAGGTTGGGATGATTTTTCTTTCAAGGGATACATCAACATCATGTTAATAATTTCTTATTGGATTCAGCTACATGAACAAAATAGTAATATGGGTTTGGGGAATGGATTCTCAGGAAGCGGTAAGTCATGGGAAGTTCAGGAAATCCATGTTTTTGATAGCCTTAGATGTAGCGAGTATGTTCTACCTACCAGCGTCCGATGTGTAGGATCGAGATCACACGTGCCTCATGGAAGGTGAGTAACTTGATAATCTTTAAGTCCTCTAACCATTTTAATCTCTTTTTGAAGATAGGCAAACCAATTGGCATCTATGTAGCAGTAACCTGCACTCCAAGTCCAACGCCTTTCCACAAACAGCTATGAAAGGTTGTAGAGGCAATCTAGGATCCCTATCATGCTGGTTCTTTTGCGATAAAGAATTCATAGTAGTCCTGAACATGATATGAAATATGAGGAACCTGCTCCATGCCTCGTGGGTCTGGAAGCAACAACAATCCAGAAGTGAGTAAAAGAAAAAAAAATGTGTTCTAGTAAAAACATCACTTCACTCATCTTGATTTATTCTTATCTTGATTGTTTTATTCATTGGTTCCCTCTAATACGAACTGTAACGTGTCCGATCCTTGACATGTTTAGTAGTCCATCGGGAGTCTGATCTAAAAGATGTTGCTTGGCACTCCCACAAAATGTCACAGGGTTTGTCGGATAGCAAATCCCAAGTCTACTCCACAACAAATTATATCGGCCAACCCTATTAGGATCGACCTGAATCTTTCTGGATTTCTATCGGTCAAGTCATACTATAGCCTTCTAGCGTGATCTACTTTATGCAGAGCATCTAAATCAAGGTGGACTCATATTGCACTTGGTTCAAATAGAATGGGAAATGAGAGGGATGCATCGCTCGACCTCTCTACCTGTAGGATAAAGTTCCATTTTGGTCCCCTAAAACGATATGAGCCAATGTTCTATCCTACATTAACTATGGTTAATACATAATCGTGGTTTGAATGTTGAGAAGCCTACCAGTTCTTTGGGACCACCCTACCATAGGACAAGCCCGCCGTCGGGGTTTCTTCCACTTGCTTCCCTTGATAGCTTTAGTTTTCTACTTACCTAAGGGCACATTAGTGGCTGTTGAGAGTGGAAAAAGACTGAAATTTTGACTGATTTTTGTTGTTTTTTAGGACTGAATGATTGATTTTTGATGGATTTAGAGTGATGTATGGTCGATAATGGAAGTGTTTGAGAGTGTTTTGGATGATATTGATTATTTTTTGGAAGTTCATGATGATTCTCAGTGGAGATATGAAGCTCCATGATGTTCTAATAAGTTCTGTTGAGGTTCTGATTGGTTCTGTATACCTTCTATATAGCGTCTATTTTGTTCTGATTTTCTTCTGTATGAAGCATGGATTGATGATTGATGAAGATTGAGATATTTTGGAAGCTTATTGAATAGTTTTTGATAGTTTGGAATGGTTTGAGTATGAGTTATGAGGTTCTTATGACCTTCTGTAACCCTCTGTAAACCTTCTGTAGAGCCTCTGTCTCTGCTCTGTAACTGTTCTGTAGCTGCTCTGGTACTGTATTGTACTGTTCTGTAGACCTTCTGTAAGTGTTCTGTAGAATGTATGTGTGACTTTGGGAACGTTTTCTAACTTTTGGAAAGGATGATCAAAAGAGCTAAAACAAATGGAAGAAGCAGCTGCTGAAGATTGAAGAGAAGACTGAAGTGACAGTGATAGTAGTGAGCTGTGAAGGGACACTGTAGTGGCTCTGGTGCCTCTTCATATTAGACATACCTCTTGGGAGGTGCATCCATGACCTAAGAAGTATTATTGAGAGTTATTATGAGAGTATTGTAGTGAGGAGATGATGTACTATTGATGGATAGAGAGAGAGAGAGAGCCAGAGATAGTCAATTCTATCAAAATAGTGTAACTATATATGAGAGATTGAGAGAGAGAACTATGAAGACAATGAAGATGAATAATATGTGATTTATTTCCATTCAAAGATGGTGTATTCTTTTGTTTTCATTGTTCTATTGAAGTATTCTATGGAGATGTTGAAGATTATGGTTGATTCTATCAAATCCGTGGGAGATATCTACTATGATGTTGCGTGAAGAATTGCTGTTTTCTTTGTTTTGGCCATCAAAAGAATGAAATAAAAACTTGTTGATGCTACAAGATAGATTTTCTTGCAGTAGAATCCCCTTTTCCTCGGTGTTACTCTTGGGGTTCCATGTTTTTTGTGCGTAGCCGGGAAAACTTGCCATCAACAAGCATTAGAAGAGGCTGAAAATGAAGGAAATGGCATTGCCAAGAAGAGAAAAATTCAATGGATATTTGCAAAGTTCCTTCCTCCACTGAAGAGTTAGAGATTCTCATTATCAAAGCCACTTTACACAAGAAGTTCATCCCACAATGGCGGAAACATATCACCATCATGATGCATGCTCTATGTGGTGGACTGTTTCCTCTTCCTGTTGAAGCAGCAGAAACTTGCATCTTGGTGGCAAACTGTTTGGGAAAAAACTGAAGAGCAGAAACAGAGAGAATGACCATCCATGGAAGATTTGGTATTCATTGAGAAGTTTCCAGACATCATCAAGTGGAAGATTGTGAAGAAGCTTCAGGAGTCATGGTCTGTAGAGGTTCACGAAAACAAGAAGGAAAAGAGTTGAAATTTGTTCGTGGATGCTCAACAGCAAGATATGTGGGATGCTTGGTGCACTAACAATCTTTTGTTTGTCCAATTAGCAACCCACTGGAAGTTGGTAGATAGAGTGTTTTTCACAACATACACTGTTGAAACCCTCAAAAGTTGGCATTATTATAATGACACAACAACGATCCTAAGAAGAATGAGTTTTGATACTTTCAAAATGGAATATCTCCCCCTCTGTAGTGGTTTGAAAGCCGAATTTAGAGATGTTGAAAAGAGGGAAGTGGAAGAGATGTTGGCCAGAGAATCCCTTAGAGATTGAAGCCCTCTCTGATTCTATCCTGTTGAGTACAAACCAACTGGTTGGAGCCAACCCCCTGATGAATGACACAATCAAGAGGCAAGCATTAGAATGAGTCTAGAGGTACATAAGAAGAGAGAAGGCAAAAATCAAGGCTGAGAACGAGCTCGCAACAGAAGCCTCCTTTGATGCCCTAAAAGCACTCTTTACAAAAGTCCCCATGGCGACTCAAGGTCCCCTTCCTAGTCAGATTCATCCTGGAAATATTGATGACAGGCCAGCAAATGTAGTCCCATTGCCAGTTTTTAAGGGAGAGTACAATGAATACCCTGATCTTCATGTAGCAGAATTCATGGTAGCATGTGTGGCTAACAATGCCATAACCCCTGAGGATTAGTTAGCAATATTCCCCGCCACTTTCAAGGGCACGGAGTTTCAATGGTATGAGAGACAAGTAGCAGGAACTTTTGGCACATGGGATGACCTGAAGTTGGCCTTCCTCACTAAATTCAGGCGTGAAGGTTTTGAAGAGCACATGCGAGAGGAGTTCATGAACTTAAGTCAGTCCTCTGGAGAAAGAGTAGAAGCTTATTTCTCGCGAATGGAATCCATCCTGAAGCGATGGACTAACCATCGTTTGGATGAATGTATTCAGAAAGGAGTGTTTCTCAGAGGCCTACAACCAAAAGTTCGCAAGTTCGTGGAATTGAGAAGACCAGTCAATCTGCAAGCTGTAGTGGAAGGTGCAAGAATGTATGGCGAAGTTGAAGCAAGGCTATCAATGACTCCAGGAAGAGGAGTCTTACCTCCTCCCATGCCAGGAATGGTATAACCACCAAATGCAATTCCAAGGACAGTTCCCTACCCCTATCCCCATATGCAAACAGTGTCGTAGTATAATACACCTAACCCACTGTGGTTGCTGCAGACGACAGTGCCTCAAATGATGGTTTAACCACAACAACAGTGGCCTCAAATAGTCCTCCAATGGCAACTCAACAACAGTGGAATCCTACCGATAACTGGAATTAACAGCCCCAAGTCTCAACAGGAGCTCTGAATCAAAGCCAGAATAGAGGACCTTCTGGATCGACCCAACCAGTGTATGCAGTAATTACTGCAGCTTCCCAAAACCCTACTACAAGCACTTTAAGAGGTGAAAATATGAAGGACTACTTATCCAACTCAATTGCAAGTATCAAGAAAGAGCTTTTGGATGTGATTACAGAGCAGCTACAGACGCTGAAGGTGAATATCGCCAATATATCCACTCCTGTGGGAGCTGGAAGAGATGTGATGTGCTCTAATATATAGTGTGGAAAGTGTCATCAAGCGGGACATTTAGCCAATGAATGTACCCAAAAACCAACCATTCCTGGAGCCTTCTGTTCCTACTATTTGCAGAAGAACCATACGGAGGATATTTGCTCTTTGAAAGAGATGCATGAATGAAGACAGAAGGATGAAAATGCAAGATTCAATTTGCTGGAATCCAAAATGACAACACAAGATATTGGACCAAAGCCTAGGGAATTTGGTCCTAATTTCGGTCCAAGGAGGTTTCCCTCTCAAAGTTACAGAGGCTGATAGTCTGGCGGTGGTCAGAGATCAGAAGTGGAATGTTATAGGTGTGGAGAAAAGGGTCATATCTCCTCGAATTGTCCAAACCCTAGACGATCTGTGGATTACAAGCCCTTATGTAGCCAATGCAAAGGAGAAGGCCACACTACAAAGGATTATCCAAGCCCAGCCCCTGTAAAGGCCAATGGCACTAATAGCCAACAGAAGGCACAAGAGCCTGCCTCCAATTTGGTAGAGTTGAAAGTTGCTACTGTCACACACACCAAGAAAAAGGAACCAGTTGTTCAGAATGAAAATAATTATCCTTCCAAAACTGTGAAGTTCAACCTGCCAACAGAGGGACAGAGCAGTACAGGACAGAACAGTGTAGTACAAAGCACTGTAGTGCCACAGAGAGTTACAGAGACAGTCCCAGAGATAGGACCAGAGGCCCAGGAGATAGAAGAGACAGAAGCACTTCCAAAAACAGAGAAAGTGCCAATGCTGCAATTATTAGAAGAAAAAGGAAAAATGAAAATGGGTGTAGCCCCATTCCCCAGCCGACTGGAGAAGCCTGTGGATCCTATCAAAGATTATGACTTGGTCAAAGACCTAGATACTTTTAAACCAAACTTAACATTTCGACAGTTACTGATGCTGTCTCCCAGCTGCCAAAAGAAATTCAAAAGCATCTTGCCAAGAAGACGTGGACCAAGGATCGCTCCTTCAATAGCGACTAAGACCAATAAGGCCCCAGAGCCTATAAAGGAAGTCGATGTGGCTAACGCCTTTGTAGATCATGGAACCCCAGAGATTAGTGTATGGATAGAAGGATGCTTCATCTCAGATGCATTGATTGATGGAGGTTCATCAGTAAACATAATGATGGATGTGACAATGAAGGACTTAGGGTTGCAAGGAATTCAACCTACACAGTGGCTTATCGGATTGGCAGACCAAAGCAGAATCAAACCATTGGGCATCCTCCCACACGTAAAAACAACCCTTGCAGGAAGAGACTATTGACTAACATATCTGGTGGTCAAACCAAATTCTTATGGGACCTCATACCCTTTGCTATTGGAAAGACCTTGGCTTTTTGAAGCAAGAGCCAGGACAGACTGGTTCAAAGGAACCCTAACCCTAGGCAGAGGACCCCACAAAGTGGTGTTAAAGCTATATGGATCGCAAATAGGCAATCGATCCACATCCATTGATGTCATAACTAACTCCTCCAATGAGGTAACAGATGGTGCATTAGGAGATGAAGAGGCTGTTAAGCATATATTTCCTAAGAAAACAGAGGCACAGTCCCTAACAGTGGGCACTGTAAGCCAACTGCCGCAAGGGAAGAAAAATCCTTGTCCATGGGAGAATACCTCCTGCCTCAACTAGAATTAACTTCTGAAATCACCTCTGACAGCGAAATAGAAGCATGGATGTACAGTTCTCCCTATTACATGACAGTCGTCGCAGAGACATAACAGAGGCAAAACAGATACAGAGCAGTTATAGATACAGAGACAGAGTAGAGACAGTACAGATATAGAGCAGATACAGAGTAGAGGCAGAACAGAGACAGAGTGGATACAAAGACAGTAATAGACACAGAGCCAAAGCCAGAGCCAGAGGCAGAAGTAGAGTCAGAAGCTGTGATAGAAGCGAAAGCAGATGCAGAGGCAGAAGATCTGTTCTTCTCCTACAGAGCCTCTATAAAAGCAAAGACAGAGCCTCCAGAGGAAGAGGATGAAAATGATGAGGAAAAAAATGAAGTAGGTTATGAGAGTGCAGATGAAGAATTTCCTCTGATAACGGATGATCTTGTTGATATCTCTACAGAAACCTCAGAGGCCGAAATCTTAGGGTGTTGGATACAATGACCATGGTTCCATTTGGGTTGACCAATGGACCACAAAGTATGCAGAATCTGTATAAGCAATGGATTAAAAGTATAAAAATTAAGTTCACCAGTGGCTCCTGTCGCCCTAACTGTTCAATCCAGAGAAAAGATGATGATGATGCCCCCTGCCAGAGCTATCAAAGCCTCGGCCCATAGAAGGTCCGTGCTATGTGACATTCCTAGATGCATCCTCTAAAGATGAATCCTTAAGTCCAGAAGAAATTACTACTCATATAGAAGCAAACAAAGCTCTGATACCCTTTTAGCAACCTCAACAGACAAATGAGTCATCTGTTCAGAAGGAGGAAACTGGTTCTAGTGGAGCATCAGACAAGGATACAACTCTCTTGAAAGAGTCAGACCTCTATCCAGAAGCAATCTGTGGGACATTTATCCGCGAAGTGGAAGGTGAAAGATAAGTGACATTCTTGGATACTGACAGTACTGAACGTCACCTGAAGGTGGGCCTCAATCTTCTAGAAGAAGAACTAGTGGTCCTGCGAGACTTATTAAATGAGAACTTATATGTGTTTTCTTGGTCGTACAAAGACCTAAAGGGGATTGATCCCACAGTATGCCAACATCACATTGACCTAGAGCCTGATGCCAAACCTAGAAGGCAAAGACAAAGGCGTATGAATCCTAATTATTCTGCATTGGTGAAGGCTGAATTATTGAAACTTCTTGAAGTAAACTTCATTTATCCCGTGGCTAACAGTGAATGGGTTTTGCCCATTGTGGTAGTACCCAAGAAGAATGGGAAACTTCGAATATGTGTCGACTTTCGGAAGCTGAATTCGAAGACAAAGAAGGATCATTTCCCTATCCCTTTTACCGACCAACTGTTGGACACAGTGGCAGGCCATGAGCTATATTCCCTCTTGGATGGATTCAGTGGATATAACCAAATCTAAATCACAGAAGAGGACCAATCCAAAACAACCTTCACCACAAAATGGGGGACCTATGCATATAGAGTGATGCCATTTGGGCTCTGTAATGCTCTTGCCACCTTCCAACGAGTAATGATGGCTGCCTTCTAGAATCATTTGCATGATTTCATTGAGGTGTATCTTGATGACTTTTGTGTCTATAGCTTGATCTATGAGCACTAGGGACACCTAGAGCAATGTTTTGACAGATGCCGAGAGTATGGGATTTCTCTCAACCCCGACAAATGTGTCTTTGGTGTCTCCTCAGGAGTTATTTTGGGCCATATTGTCTCTGCACAAGGGATTGCAATAGACCCAATTGAGAAGATCGCTGCCTTGATAGCACCAACAAACCTCAAGAAATTGAGAGGATTTCTTGGCCATGTGAGCTACTACAGAAGATTTATTGCACATTTTGCAACGAAGGTAGCCCCTCTCCACAAGCTCTTAAGGAAAGATGTGGATTTCCTTTGGACTGATGACTGTGATGAAGCCTTTAATACCTTTAAAAAGTGCCTTATCCAAGCACCTATTTTACAACCTCCTGACTAGACGAAGGAGTTCCATGTGCACATAGATGCATCAGTTGAAGGGCTAGATGCTGTCCTATGTCAAAAGGGCCCCTCTAAATTAGATCAACCAATTTATTATGCAAGCCAGAAGGTCATTGATAGGGAACAGAACTACATAGTGACAGAGCTTGAATGCTTAGCAATGGTGTTTGCACTGGAGAAGTTTCGACATTATTTATTGTCAACGCATTTCAAGTTCTATGTGGATCATGAAGCCCTCTCCTTCCTGATGAACAAAGCAGATGTTAAAGGACGACTGATGAGATGGTTGCTCCTATTCCAGGAGTTCGATTTTGAAGTGGTCACTAAGCGGCCGTTCCCATGTCCTAGCTAATCATCTATCACGGATCCCTCAAACAGAAGAAGAGGAACAAGATGATCCTGACCTTCTTGATGCTTCCTTGTTTCTAGTTGAAATAGTTACTCCTTGGTATGCTGACATAGCTAACCTCCTGGCAACTCAACTATATCCTCCTGCAGATGAAGTATTGCGAAGATGTGTTGCAGGGGATGAAATCAATATAGTATTGAAAGCATGCCATGACGAACCATGTGGTGGACATTTCGTAGGAGAAGTGACAGCCAGGAAGGCTCTATTGGCGGGATACTGGTGGCCGACCCTCCACAAGGATGCATATGATTACTGCAAGTAGCACCTTGCAGTTTAGGATAGTTGATTCATCACCAGCAAAACCTTTCCAGCAAGTAATTTGAAGCCACCTCCCTGGGTGCACTGTCTCTACAATATCAGTTCGTCTGTCCTTCTGAACAGACGATCTTTCTTACAAGTCATTGAAGTATGAGATTTGTAGGCTGCCTCCCTGGGTACGCCTCGCCTTCAAGATCCTGATGACAACAACAGCTGCCATGATCTTCATCACCAACCCCTTGAGTGATGTGAGATTCATCCTAAAAGGATGGGGATGTGCGTATGGATTGCCCTTTGCATCTATCAGAGAGTGAGACAGAGGGTGGGGTGAGTGACCGGTCTTTCCCTTTAAATCAAATGAGAGGTGAGATGTGTGAACGGAGTGTTGCATGCAGAGATGGGCCTCTCAATGCACAATGCATGATCTGTTCCTGTACACTGCACCATAAGGCTCCCTGGCCTTCCTTCTTGCACTGTATGCCGGCACAGGGCGGGATGCACAGTTGCACCATCAATTGCGTACAAGGCATACAATCTCTGCACAAGTGACAGTGAGGATTACATCAATGGGTTTCAGGAATGGGTTGTCCTCTCTATCTTTCAACATTTAATATTGCAAAAAATACAAGAAAAATAGGAAAAATGGATAAAAATAGGGGAAAAATAGATTTTGAGTATCGAAAATTAAGAAAAAATAAGAACCATGTTTGTGGATGTATGGGGGGGCTGAAGTATGAGGTTTAGCCTCATTTCAGCCCTACCTTTATATTTTAGTGAGTTTTTATGGCTTTTTATACAATAAAAATGTGAAAAATGAACCCTAAATCTATACACCATGCACAACCTAAACGGGTGAGGGGGTAGAGTGTATAAAAAGGTGTTTAAATGCTGAATGAAATGATGAGAGCGTGAGACAGAGGGTGGGCTGGGTGTGACTTGTATTTCTTCAATCAATTATCGAGAGGTGAGGATTGATGAACATTACGACAATTGGAGTCAGGTACGTTCCCGTTTCCCTCTGCACCCACGGGATGGGTTTTTGCCATCAGCACAGGACACATCATTCTGTTCTGTACACTGCACTGCAAGGCTCCCTGGCCTTCCTACTTGCACCTATGCCAGACGGGTTGGACGCACTAATGCACCATCAATTGTGTACCCTGGCATACTCTCTCTGCACCGTTACTTTGTCGATTCCTAAACCGGGTGTGAGCTCTGGGTTTCATCATTATTTTCTCGAGTGATGTTAGTAATGGGGCGAGTGACTGCTCTTTCATTCCATTTGAGTAATCATGAGTTGAGTGCAATATCCCTCGTCATCGACGAATTTCTTACGCTTCCTTCAACCAGCTACCTCCCTGGGTGCTGCCGCGTGGTCCCTGCCACGTTGGACGTGAGCTGTGAAGACACCTTGTTGACAATGACACAAGATGCAACCTCGATAGGTGACCTCCTCCTCGGCAATATGGGTCAAGTTTTTCTAACCCTATACCTTTTGTTTTTCAGTGCGGTCATGTCTTAAGTGTGGGGACGTTCGTGGTTGGTCTGATGTGTGGTACTAGGTCCTTGATGTTCGGTTTACCTATCCTACTAAGGTTTTAAATGTGGGGATGCGTCCCTGCGCGTCTATGTTACACACCCCTATGCATATACCCTGTTATGATCAGGCATCCATGCCATGACTTTATTTTACCCTATTGGGGTCCCTTCCCCACTCTTCCATTCTATTTCACGTTGTCCTTGGGGTTGTTTCTTGATTGTTTGCCTTTATCCTTTATTTTTTGCATTTCTTCCATGTGAACGTACCCTACGTTCACCGGAATCCCAATCCAACCTTACAACCATGTTCATTCCTTTGAACTGCCTATTTTTCCTTTTTACCAACCCCTATTCCAACAGACGGTTCTCAAGTTATTAATTTTTGAAGCAATTCTCGTAAATTGGCCGGTTTTCCATGTGAACGCATCTTTATTGCTTCGAAACCCTGATCTAATGTGCCACCCCTGTCCTACCCCTTCCTCTTGACATTTTTCCTTTTTACTCCCTGTCATTCCGATGCACGGTTGATCCGTTATTAATTTTTGTGGGTTTTCGGCCCTTTTCGTACCTATTTTTTACATTTTTCCATGTAAACCTGCCCTATTTGCATTAGAATTCCAGTTTAATTTGACAGTCGTGTCCCGCTAGCCTTTCCCCCACTTTTTTCTTTTTCCTCTCCCCTTTTTCGACTATTGGCTTTTTAGTCATTAATTTTTTCGAGTATTCTTGGATGCATTTTTCGTGTTTTTCCCATGTGAACCCCCCCTAATTCCTTTCCAACTGAGTTTTGATGCATCAACCTTGTGAATCCCTTCCCACGGACATTTTTCATTTTTACTGTCCTCTATTCCGGTGCACGGTTCTTCCCGTATTGATTTCCGAGTCCCTTTTCAGATCCATTTTGGGGTTTTTCCCATGTGAACGCATCCTATCTCGAACGGAACTATGTGCTGCCATGATAGGGTTGTTGGACACATTGTTTTGCACAATTTTCCTTCTTTCCACACTTTGTTCCGATGTGCGGATTTTCCGATATTAATACACGTATGTGTTTTCAAGCTTTTTTTTTTTGCATTTTTTCCATGCGAACACCTTGATTTTGACCCGGAACCCGTGTTGCATGTTTCCATCATTTTCCCCTCATCTCCCGACATAGTTTTTCTTTTTATGGTTTTTCGATTGGATGAACGGTTTGGATTTTATTAATTTTTATTTCTTTTTACCGTGTGATCGCTTTTCTCGTATCGCGCATGAACGCGCCTGTTTTTGGTTTTTTGCGCCTTGGGACACCCCCGTCGCCGCGGTGCTTCGCACATTGCCGTCCCTGCCCTGTTTGATCTTGTCATTGCAAAAAAAAATTTAATGCCCGCCCGCGCATGCGCACGAGACGGGGGTGCATTCTTTTCCACACCCATATTCAATTTCTTTTTATTTAAAAAAACCAAATTAAAAAAATCAAACACACAACAAACCAAATATACACACTCAAAATAAAAACAAAATAATAATAAATAAAATAAATAAATAATAACCCTAGTTCATTTAACTCACCCCTAGTTAACCTACCTAACCCTAGTTAATTCAACTAACCTTACTGAATTAACCTAACCCTAGTTAGACTAACCTGACTCTAGTTAGACCTAACTAATCCTAGTTAGACTTAACTAACCATAGTTAACCTGACTAACCCTAGCTTAATTAACTAATATTACTTACACTAACTAACATTACTTAACCTCATTAACTTAACCAGACTGACCTAATTAATCGCACTGACCTAACTAACCTAACTTAACAAACTCCACTAACCTAACTAACTTAATTGATTTAACACACTAAACTAACTTAATTCACTTTCTCAGACTAAGCTAAC
Organism: Lygodium microphyllum; assembly: GCF_053477565.2. NCBI lineage: Eukaryota > Viridiplantae > Streptophyta > Polypodiopsida > Schizaeales > Lygodiaceae > Lygodium > Lygodium microphyllum. The sequence goes on from NC_141145.1 coordinate 131,143,624, forward strand.
CTAGTTAACTTACCCTACTCAGTCAGCCCCTGTTCCTGCCGTTTTGCCTCCGTTGTTTTTCCGTTGTGTACGGGTGTGCTAGCGGGCGTTTACGTGCGAGGACGCGCTTCCGACTTGTCTGTGCGGTGGAGTGTTGCAGTCAGCCGTTCACACGCAGTCATTCTTCATTGTTTACACGCAGCCCGGGTACCACTTTTTATTTTCCAACCCGCAAAATACATAAAAAATAAAAACATAAAACACATAAAAATTCATAAAAATTCAAAAAATTTACAAAAAAATTTCTAAAAATTTTCCAATATTGCTGAAATCATTTGAAATATTTTTTAAAGTGGAAAGTCAAGAACATAAATTGCAAAAAATTTAAAATTTGAAAATTACTTAAAAAATACATGCAAAATTAGTAAAATTCATTAAAAATGAGTAAAAATTTAGAAATAAATCCAAAAAATTTCCAAAAAATTCCAAAAATCCCCATTTTCCCTTTTGCCACTAATTTCTCATTAAAAATGCTTCAAAAAATGGCCAAAATATTATTTGAAGCCAACGACCCTAATTTTAATACTTCACTTCATAAAAATTCATTTTAAATTCCAAAAAACATCTCAAAAATCATGAATAAATTCAAACACATTGTTGATACTTGCTAGATTGTTGAAATTTTACTTTTACATTTCATAACATATTCATGTGTCATATATCTCGATTTAATTATTTTAAAAAAATAACAAAATAACAAAAATAACAAAACAAACAAACATAACCAAACACTATACAAAATACAAACACACCTAAAATTCAAAGATGAAAAAAAAACAATGAAAATAAAAAAATAAAAATAAAATAAAAATCAACAAAAACACTAAGATGTTTTATTTTTTTCCAGTCAGTGGTGTTTTTTTTTTGACTGGATTCCTTGCCTTTGGGGGACTACTCCATGCACATTCAGTCCATTGCATACACACCCCTACCAGGCATTTATTTTTTGAGCTTTATTTATTTTCATTATCCCTTAACCACAATTAATTGCTAAAATGAACTATATTCAAACACTTTTCCACACGCACTCGCGCTAAACACATAGTTTATAATAATAATAATAAACTAGTTGTTCACTTTGCACATGCTACATGCGCTTAAGAGGCACCTTAATTTTTAATAAAAATGAACCAACCGTCACAAAAAAGCACGCGCTAGCAAAAAAACGCTCCACATCACTATTAATTTTTAATTAATGAATTTTCATTTAGAGACCCCAATCTGGGAATCGCAGCCCGAATTTCGTTAAAGCACCATTTTACCCTAATAAATTGTAATTAGCATTTTAAGAAGGAACCGCTGTTTTCTTATTAAGATTTATAACCTAATAAAATGTCACCCATTGTTAATAATTTCTTAAAATGAACCCTTCATTAAAACAATTTTCCCTCACTACACTTGTTCCCCCTTTTTAATAAACACGCTTCGTGGGATGGGCGCGTAAAGTCCTCTTAGTTGAAATTGTTGGTCAAAGTTATGGTCAGGTCCTGATTAGGATTTTTATGGTATTATGGTTTGCTTATATGCTACGATTACGTGTATGGTTTGTAGTTTTTTCTTTCTTGCCTTATACGGGGTTTTGGGTGCCTGTTTGTTGCATCGCATGAAGTTTTCGGTCGCATATGTGTAGAGGTCATGCCGAATTTTTTCTAAGATGTGGGTTGTTTGGGGTGGTAAATTAGTTAGCTACATTTATGTGTGTGTACTTCTTGTGATTGATTTCTTTTTTATAGCCCTTTGGTTGTTTTGCTGGCATTCTTTGTGATTGTCTGTGTTGTGGTGTGTGTGTTGTGGGTTAATTGTATGTGATGAGATCGTGGTGGTTGAATAATTTGTTCAAGAAGCTCTTTTCAAACTATTGATGGTGGATGGAACGCCTATGGTGGAAAGCTGAAGAAGAACCTCTCATATCCTTTACAAATTTGTTATGATTTTTAAATGATTATCAGATGAGTTAATGAATAACGAAAGTTTTCCTTTAGTATTTTTTCTAGAGATACAGGTGATAAGTTGGGGTCGTGGTTTGGCGAGATTATTGAAGATCCTACAGAAGTTAAAATTGAGCTCTTTAATGAACTTATATTCTTCTTTTCCTTAGGTCGCGAGGACGCTTCCTTTCTAAGTGTGGGGATATGTTGAGAGTGGAAAAAGACTGAATTTTTGACTGATTTTTGTTGTTTTTTAGGACTGAATGATTGATTTTTGATGGATTTAGAGTGATGTATGGTTGATAATGGAAGTGTTTGAGAGTGTTTTGGATGATATTGATTATGTTTTGGAAGTTCATGATGATTCTTAGTGGAGATATGAAGCTCTGTGATGTTCTGATAGGTTCTGTTGAGGTTCTGATTGGTTCTGTATACCTTCTGTATAGCTTCTGTTTTGTTCTGATTTTCTTCTGTATGAAGCATGGATTGATGATTGATGAAGATTGAGATCTTTTGGAAGCTTATTGAATAGTTTTTGATAGTTTGGAATGGTTTGAGTATGAGTTATGAGGTTCTTATGACCTTCTGTAACCCTCTGTAAACCTTCTGTAGAGCCTCTGTCTCTGCTCTGTAACTATTCTGTAGCTGCTCTGGTACTATACTGTACTGTTCTGTAGACCTTCTGTAAGTGTTGTGTAGAATGCATGTGTGCCTTTGGGAAAGTTTTCTAGCTTTTGGAATGGATGAATCTAAGTTCAAAAGAGCTAAAACAAATGGAAGAAGCAGTCTCTTGCATGCCAGAGGTGTTCTAGGTACGAGACCTCTTACTCCTAGATGAGTAATATACGCTTCATCCCTTAATTATCCTTGCAATAGGAATTGCAAGTAGGTGCTACCATCCATGTTATTATCCCCACAAAACCCTACCCAATCCTCTAGGATTAGAGTTTTTGTGTACATCAAATTAAGTAATCCTAGATCACTCTAGGCTCTATTTAGGGTCCCTCCTATTCTCATTATCTCGCTCCTTTGATTCCCTTGCAAAAATCATTGTCAACTACCTCATGTATGATAAGATTAACTCTTCCGTAGTTTGGATGACCATCTCTATCATGGGGTATTATTTTTCCACGATAGCAAACCCTAGTTTACTATAGATAGTCGCATGTTTGTGGACAATTATGCTCTCGCCAATGGGTGTGGAAAGAGAAATCAGTGGTCTCATGGGTCTCAACGGTCCTTAGATAGTGTTTTCATCGTCCTAATAGTTGGGTCAAAAATTTTGCTCTAAGGTTTACCTATAGATCGGGAATCCTTGGGATAACCTAAGTGAGTTGACCTTCTTACTTGGACAATTTTAAATAGTCTAATTATCTATGTCATTATCTCAAGCAAATCGAAGCTTGTATGTCTTTCAAGTATTCATTATTGTAGATACATTTTTTAATGCTTCAGTGAATGCAAGTATCCTAATTCATGCACATTGCAATCATGGGGTGTAAATGGAGTTTTGTGAAAGAAAGAAAAACACTTTTATCTCCTTCAATTCCTTCCTCTCTGCAAGTGAAGAAGAACTTAAATCTTTGCACATGTAGTGAAGCAAGAATGTACTACTTTTTATGGATGAATTTATTTCTTGCAAAAAAAACAGATGCAAATATTTATTTATTAACTAAAATACTTAGGATCATGCCTCGCAATCATGCGATGCAACTTTCCTAGATGCAAGTCTCCTTCATGATAAAACGTCGATCCCTGACAGTCCGTATAATTTCTCTATGCATTCAAGTGCAAACATCTATCGATTCCTTTTCTCTCTCTTGCATGCCAATCCTAGCACATAAAATTTAATGCTCCAAGAACAGAAACCAATACAAAATCCCCTAATTTCTGTGTGCACTAATGTGAAGTCTATTATGCAAATTATTGCATTCTATGACATGCTTTTAGTGCAATAAAATCCATAATTTTTGCACTTAACGTAATCGATCTACATTTATTATTCCTTTAAGATTATTTCTACTAGAATAAAATTAATTGAATGCACCTGGTTACTAAATGTTGCAGCTCCTTGACCCGTAGCTCCATCATTTGATGCAGGATTAGTGTTTGTTTGAACCATCTTTTGCTTTGGAGCCATTGTTTATCTCAGGCCTTTCTCAACAGATGCACACATGGACTATTATGGAAGCAAGGCTCCTTACGAGAGACAGGGTGTGGGAACCCCTCTCAAGGGGGTTGGAAACTTCTAGAAGTTCTCTCTCTCTCAAGGGATATTGACCAAGTAATGAGCAGTCCACAAACTCAATGCACAAGACTGTTAAATGGAGGTGATTGCTCACATAAACAATGTAGTAAACTACAATTACAAGATGCTGGAAATGAAGTACCCCAATAAGAAATCAATGCCAAAGAGGGGAAATCATTGATACAAGACAAACTACAACTGCCAAGGAATAGCTCCAACTAGCAATGAGGGAATATGTGACTGGCACTGAGAACTATCAAAGGATCAATGTGTAAGACTGAGATACATCCCATAGACATAACCATCATGCATAGAGCAGGTCCCATAGGTAACAGAAGAGACCGACCAAAGGCACAATGGACTAAGCAATGTAATGGAAGCTCAATACATAGCCAACCAAGATGCATATATCATTGACAACATCGTGATAGAGATAGGTGCGATACCAATTCCTTCCAAGGGAGGGGTCTTTATGGGGAGGAGGAGGGGTGTTGTTGGAATATGATGGAGCCCCTCTCCTTACCCTCCACCTAGATGGGCCAAAATGGCCACTGCCATGCCATCGTTGAGTTGTAAGGGATAGTGGAGGGAGGGAGGTGGCATACGTGTTCCTCTCCTCCCCATCATCATCATCATCACCCTCATTATCATCATCTCTAGCTTCCACATCATCATCTCCTACTTTCCCTCCCCCCCACTAGCTGGTGGTGTCGACAAGGAGGGAAGTAAAAAAATGTCAAATAAATTTATTTATTTTTGGGGGGGTCCTATGCTATGCGAAAAGGGGGGTTATTACACCTTCTTCCTCTCTCTTCCTCCCTATTTCTCCCTTTCTCACAGTCAGAATTCTCTCTCCTTTCATCATTAATGATTAATACATATTATTATATGATAGTTTGAGGTTCGTAAAATTGGCTCTCATAATTTGTCTCATTATATTCAAATGTGAAAATTTTCTTCAAGTACATAGCTTGCCGGAATTCTATTATATACAATGATTAAGGGTTAGCTCTAAAGATTGTCCTCTACATCTTAATATAAATCATGAGCCTCCTAGAGAATGCTTCGATTCCTCCTCATTGAGTCACTGATACTTATCCATACAAGCAAGCTATGCTTACTCATCCTTCTTGTCAGTATGGAGCAACTTGTACGATTTAGTGCTACAACTTGTCTTATGGATTTGGATAAAAAATAACCTACATACAAAATAGTTTATATGATAAAAATTTGTAGAGTGAGTCTTTTAAAAGAAATGGACACCAATGAGATTGACATACTTTCTCATCACAATGCTTAGGAATCACAAAGGTGTCATGATTTTGTGGAGCTCACCTCTACAAATCCCAAGGGGCCCCTTCAAATACTTTCTCTTGGACCCTCAACCACACCACTTTCTACCACTGGACATCCAAGATGAACATGTTGAAAGTACAAAAATGGATCCCCCAAAATCTCTTAGATCTTCATGAAATACTCTATTTTAACTACTACAATGTTTGCATTCGGAGCCTTATAGCCCCAAAAAACTCTTGGAACTTTCCAAAATACTCTATTTCAACTACCACAATGTTTGCATCCATATCTCTATGATGGCTCTATTATTCAATCTTTGCCATTACACCACATCAAAAGTTTGTTGTTTTTTGTCAATGTGTGCCACCCAAGAACACTACCCATAAGACCAAAATGCAGAATATGACTTGTTGTGAAAGGATAAGCAAAGATGGACCATGGGAAAATGTATGGAAATCACACAAGAATGCATAATAGAGCAAGCTATCCCAGTAATTGTATATCTTAGGTGTGCAACCTCTAGAGAACTCCCATTCTTCTTTACTTACATTGACCCTCTCATGTGTAGCTTTTCTTAACTCTTCATACAACCATCTAGGGATCATGAAGGTAGGCCATGCTTCTAAATGCTCTAGATAACACATAGTATGTGTTCTATGAGAGGCCCTAAAGGCATGTCTTGCTAGCCTCCATACCTCCTTTTCTTTCTATTTATGAGTTTTCTTAAATCTAGTAATTAGTATTTTTTCTATTTTATGATTGCTTAACCATTTAGGGATAGTTGATAATTTTGGGTCTAGTTCCCTATGAGGCAATTTCTCTTCTTGCTTGAGGACTAATCCTATAATTTTTGCAACCCCACTAGCATATTTTGAATCAAAACTTTCATTCAAACCATTTGATATGTAGATCCATAGTGATACATTGTCCCACGTGACTCTTCTAAAGGTTCTATACGATGATCGATACTACAAATCGGTGATATGATACACTAATTGTATTGATTTAGACTTCATCAACTAATATGAAATGTGATATTAACGAGGCAATTGTTTAGACACAACCATTGTATCCCCAACTCTAACTTGATAATTATTCTACATCCACATACAATTGTGGCCAGAACTATCTACCACTATTGATTAGGTCTATATCCCTTGCCCTTTGGCAATTGTTGTCAAGAATCACATGGTGGGGGGACTTGCTTGAGATGATGCACTAAACACACACCATTCTCATAAGAGGAGCTCACTCAAGAACACAAGTTTCTTCTTCTTCTTCCACACGCAATATAATGTACACAAAGTATAAATAAGATACAATATAAAAGAAAGTGGCCTGCTAAGTCAAACAGTGCATAGCTGACTATACTAATTGACTGACACTATAACTATGCTAGTTGTAGATAGGTGCAATAAGATAAATATAATAAGTAATAAGTCTACGGTCACATGAGGATCATAATGACCACTCACGTGCTAAGTGTAGACATATGGACCCATCTAGCTAGGCGGTTTATCATCAATGTCCACATGTCTTATGCTTACTATCTCAACACTTCCCCTCAAGCTCAACTATATCTCTGCAACTCCAAGTAAGTTTTGAAACTTTTGAAGCTTCTCCACACCCAATACTTTTGTGAAAATGTCAGCTATATGATCATGTGTACTAATATATACCCAATCAATCTCTCCTACAAGTATCTTCTCTCTCGCAAAGTGGTAGTGCACCTCAATGTATTTTGTCTTGACATGGAACATTGGGTTCCTAGCTAGCTATATGTTGCTCATATTGTCACAGTGAATGACAACTAGACCATCTCCTTGCACATCCAAATCACCCAATAACTCTTGCAGCCATACCACCTCACGTGCTACCATAACAACATCTCTATACTTAGCCTATGTATTCGATAAAGAAACTATAGGTTGCTTTTTGCTACTCCATGTAACTACAACACTACTAAGGGAAAACATGAATCCACTAGTAGATCTTCTGTCTAATGTGCTATCAGCCCAATAAACACATGTACATCCTTACCTACCTCATAAAAAAGTCCATAATATAAAGTGGACTTCACATACCTCAATATGTGTCTAACTATATCCAAATGAGGCTTTCTAGGCACCTAGATAAACTTATTGACAAGGCCAACATCAACATCATAGCTTAAGAATGGCCTTGTGATAGTCATGTAAATCAAACTGCCTACTATCCTCTTGAATATAGTAGGGTCTTCTATCTCATGCCCAACATCAGCACTCAACTTCTCATTTTGCTCCAATGATATTGAAAGAGGCTTATGTGCTGTCTTACCATACTTGGATAACATATCCAAGTCATACTGCCTTTGGGATAACCACATGCCGTCATCACATCTTATCACCTCAATACCAAGAAAGTACCTCAATCCACCCATTTTCTTCATCTCAAACTTCTTCTTCAAAAAATCCTTAATTTCAACAATCCCACTATCATTGTCACTTGTAGTAACCAAGTCATCCACATAGATAACTATGATGAACAAGCCTACATCTCCCTTTCTCAGATAAAGTGAGTGGTCAATATCAGAAACATAAAAGCCAATGCTAACAATATACTCTCCAATCTTATTATAACATGCTCTAGGTGCTTGCTTCAACCCATAAATTCCTTTCTTTAACATGCATACATATGTGGGATATTCTAAACCCTCATAACCTGCTAGCTGCTCCATATATACCTCTTTTTGCAATTCACCATACAAGAAGGTATTATTGACATCCATTTGCTGTAAATTCCAATCTTTGGCTACTACTAAAGCAATCACACATCTAATAGTTGCCATTCTAGCAACTTGACTGAATGTCTCTTCATAATCTATGCTATATGTTTGAGCATAGCCTTTTGCACAAACAGCCCAGCCTTATACCTGCTAATCAAACCATCTGCATTATGCTTGATTTTGTAAACCCACTTATAGCCAATAGCTTTCTTGCCCTTAGGAAAGGGCACCAAATCCCAAGTCTTATTGGCTTCTAACATAGCCATCTCCTCATCCGTTGCTACATATGGTGAGCTACATAACCTTCAAAACCAAATCTTTTAACAAGATATCTAACCTTGCTACACATGTGTACCACTGGATTAGTTATAGAGCCTTTACATTACCATGTGCTCTCTATACACTTGATATCTTGACTGAAGCAATACCAAGCACATAATCCAAACTCTTTGAACCATTAGAAATTACATCAAATCCCAAATGACTAGTAGATTCATCATTACTATCCAACACTTTTTTCTTTCCATTGTCTTTACCTTCAATACTTTTGAAATTTGGCACAATAGAATTGGTCATGTGAATGTGCAGTGGCTAAAAGACATACAATCAAAATATATTGTAGATAGCTTGCCCGAGTTAGGGTTAATGAAATACATAAGGTATGTGAAGCATGTCAATTTGGAAAGCAAGCAAGGCATGTGTTTTCACATGAAAAGAACATATGCAAGAAGCCACTTGAATTGATAATTTTGATGTGCGGGATCCCATAAAAGAATGCAACTTTGAGTGGTTGTAGTATTATGTTTCCTTCATTGATGATCATATTCACAAAGTATGGTTTTACTTCATCCATAAGAAAACTAAGTTGTTCACTCACTTTAAAAGCTTTAAGGCTTTGGTTGAGAAGGAGACATAGTTGTATATTAAATGCCTACGATCAAATGGATGGAGAGAATATCTCTCCAATGAGTTTTTTTATTTTTGATAGAAAACTGGTTTACATAGATATTATACATGTAGATCTTCAACATTTCACGACTATGCTTAGAGTTCACGAGCTTATGCTGAGCTAGAGAGGGAGTGTTGAGATGTCAAGCTCTACATGAGCTGGCATCCACTACATGCCTTGGTGATATGGCATAATATTATTTACTAGTGTGTTAGGTGACTACATCCACATAGTATGTCCTTGGTTATGGTACATTAATCATGCCACCTCTTCTTTCCTAGAGCAAGTTCACACTTAGTGACTGCATGTACATATGTTGTGGTACTTTCATATTAGTCGTTTATCGTGTTGTAGACTAAGTTCTTTTGTGTGAATAATAACAAAGAATAAGAATAAGATTTTAGTCCTATCTCTCTATGTGCTTAATCTCCATTTCTTTTGTCTTGGGTGCTTCACCTCTCTCTCCTCTTGTCTGTTTTCATGAAGGATGTGCTTTTTGCACACTCCATGATCCAAGTGAGTGCTCCTTCATCTCTTATCTCTCTATGATCTCCACATGCAAAAGAGAGCTGTGAGCATGGAAAAAGAGACTACTTGGAGAGAAGATGAGTAGAACTTCACCCTCTTGGTCCCTCGTCCTCACTCTCTCACTCTTTTTCTCTCAATCTCTAACTCTCACTCACTCTCTCACAATGAAAGTAGGAAGACAAGTGCACAAAGTTTGTATGCACATGAAAATCTTGTTCTATTTATTCTCATTCTTTTTATACATGATTTTTAGGGTTAGTTTTTTCCTATCCCTCTTGGATATCCAACCCATCTTTTGGGTGTTGGGGATACAGGCGCCTCTGCCTAGCTACCCGTGTATTACTACACTAACAGTACCCGCTATTGCACACTGTAGGTGGCGGGCGCCCGTCACAGTCACTTTATTCTTTATTCTTTTAGTGAGAGTTTGAATAAAGGAAGGCGTGGTCACACATTGTGACTGTTGGAGTTCCCACATTGTGAGTCTCTCTCTCTCTCTCTCTCTCTCTCTCTCTCTCTCTCTCTCTCTCTCTCTCTCTCCCCCACCATAGCTCTCCCATGCAAGCTTCGATCCTTCTCACCTTTCAACTAGTATCAGAGCATAGTTGCTCGAGCATTTCGACTTGGCTCGTGACTCCTTTAACTTCCTATCAATTACCTACACTCATTAGGTCTCCGGTAGCCATAGCCGACTCTCTCAAGCTCCCGTCACTCCCTGGCTTCTTGAGTACCTACCTGGCCCATTTGGACACCCTCAGGGCATTCCTTCAGAGGTATTGGAGCTTTCTTTTGTTATTTTACTTTAGTCCACAGGTTTTGTGAAGTAGGGCAGCCATGTCCTCTTGCTTCTTCTAATGCCTACTCTCTACCGGTGACTTTGCCCTTCAAGAGGAAACTCTTGGGGGTCCTTGAATACTCCCCTTGACCTTGCCCAACCCTTCCACATGCCCCCAGATTAGTTTGGGCCAGCTTGAAGTCCTGCAAAAAATTCGTTTTTTACTTCAGCCCTCCCTTGGCACTCATTAATAGCTTGAAAACCCTTCATTTGGCACTTGGGAACACCCCCTTGATGCTTGACATTGGTGGTTATCATTGGAAATGATTTTGGACTGATTTATCTCAGTCCAAGACTTGGTTGGTCCCGAATGCTTGGTTGGCATTGACATTGCTTACTCAGTTGGTCCCGAATGCTAGGGAAATGTATGCCTATGATGTGAGATGCTTTTGAGGCTGAATTTACTCGATCATTGACTATTCTACATAGTCCACAGGCAGTCCAAAATAGGGAAGCCCTCTGTCATTGCACTTTATGCTCATGCTACATAGTCATTTGATGCCTGATTATGCTCGGTTGGTGCCTATACATATGGGAAAGTATGCCTATGGTTTGTTGTCTATGGCTGAGCTTACTTTGGCTATATCTCAGCTTGCCAGAGTTAGAGTTTGGATGTACTTGATATCTATGGATGTACAGATGTTACATGGCCTATATGCTCATGAGGTCTTATTGATGCCTGATCTTGGATCTTTTGGCACTGGTGCTATCATATGCCCTTGTTGAGCTTCTTTGCTTGTTATTTTCGGCTTTTGTGTCAGTGGGAGTGTCTTGATACACTTGATAGACATTGAGCAGGTGATTTATGCTACTTGAGCATTCAGATACTTGAGACTGGGATCTTCACTTGGATGTTGCATGGTTGATATGTGGTGGTTCTCACAGATGTACTTGGGTTGATTTAGGCTTTGCACTCCCTAAGCATACACCTCTTTGTGTTAGGTCTTGCCAGTGTTGTGTACACTTTTCTCTATTACATAAGGGGTGTGCCTGCTTACTGATGGATTCATTTGACATGCTTGGGTGTTTGCTCAATATCCGTATGACTTTCACCTACTAATTTATGCCTACTTGATGCTAGTTATGCTTTGATAGTTGGTGGTTGACTTGGTGCATTCATTTTGCCTACAATTTTCTCTCATTGTAACTGACTCTAATTTATTACAGCAAGCAGCTATGCATGGACTGATGTGAAATTTTTATGTTGAATTATCCTAATTTTATGTAATTTTGATGATATTTGGTGGGTAGCATCATTAGCTACCAGTTCTCGTGGTCATTTTGCCTTGGTTTTGGTGGTATTTTGGTTGTTTACAATAGAAAACATCAAGTAGTTTTGAATTGTCTACACCATTTTGAACTGCAGTAAGGCATCTTATTCTACTCATAGTGATATCTTCAGCATCACTAAGATTGATGGTACAAATTATGCCTACTGGAATAGCAAAGTTTGGCAAGTGTTGATGCATAAATCTCAGATAAAGCCACTAAGGATGCATGGCGAGCAGCCTGAAACTATGATTGATGATGAATGGGATGAGCTTGATGAGTTATGCAAGTCCACCCTCATCTTGTCTCTTACTGAACAAGTGCATTCTAATGTGGTTGAGGAAGCACAGAGTGCTTGGCAGCTTTGGGATAAAATTAAGAACCTCTATGATAAGAAAAGTCCAGCAAGTCAAATGTATTGGCTAAAGCAGCTTATAGACTTGTGCATGAAGGAGAATATGGCAATGTCTACTCATTTGAGCCAATTCCATGCTATTCTCAAGAGCTTGACTTCATAGGGCATAACCTTTAATGATGAGGTTACTCCATTGTTTTTGATTGGTACTTTGAGTGAGTCATGGGATGTATTCTGCACTGCCTCATATGCTCCTGCTACTATTTTGAACTTGCCTGATGTAGAGAGTGCTCTTCTGCAGGAAGAGATCAACCATAAGAACTTGGATGCCTCTCGTGTGTCGCATGCTTTGACAGTTAGAGGTAGAGATGGTAATGGAAAGAATGACCGTGGGAATGGACATGGCAGAGACTCGTAGAAGTCTAGGTCTAAGTCATGTGGTAAGTTACGTAGCAGGTCTCATGGGAGAAATGCTAAGGTGACATGTCATCATTGTGGCAAGAAGGGTCATATATGCCCACAGTGTCATGAGTTGCGCAATGAGAAGTGCAAAGACAAGGGGAAGGAAAAAGTTCAGGAAAAGTCCTCTAATCGCAACATGGTACCTGCGAAATCCAATGTGAAAATCGAGGAGATAAATCAAGGGGAAGGATGAAGTACAAGAAAAGTCCTTTGATCGCAGCATGGTACCTGCAAAATCCAATGTGAAAATAGAGGAGATAAATGTCATGCAGACTACTGACTCGGATGGAAAGTACATACTTCCAGCTAGTTCTTACGATGCTACGCCGTTGATCGAGGTTCACTCTATGTATGCGCAGTGCTGGCTTTTGGATTCTGGTGCTTCGTTTCATGTTACACCATGCTGTGAGTGGTTCCATTCCTACTGCACTGTCTCTGGTTCAGTTTGCTTGGGTGATGACAGGTCACTTGTTATTATTGGCATTGGGGATGTACGGCTACAGTTCTCTATTGGCAGCACTTTTTTGTTACAAGATGTACGTCATGTACCAACACTTACATGCAGTCTTATGTATGTAGGGCAGCTTGATGATCTTGGATTTCATGTTTCATTTGGCGATTTTGCCTAGAAGATCACCTTTGGCAGACTTGTGCTTGCTAGAGGTGCCAAGGCTAGCAACCTCTATCCTCTTGTAGTTGATGGGTCCTCTGTTGACCATGTTTTGTCAGTCAGTTCCATCCCACATGTATCTCTTTAGCATGCCCGTTTGGGCCATATGTCCTTGAAGGCTAGTTTGTAGTACTTACCGCCCCTTGACTATGCATGTTTTGATTCATGTGAGCATTGTCTTTATGGCACACAGACTAGGAATACGCATAAGAAGTCTGGTAGGACACACATGAGTGAGCCCCTGGCATTGGTACATTCGGATGTCTGTGGACCCATGCCCTATCAGTCTATGGGTGGTGCGAAGTATTTTGTGACATTTTTTGAAAAAATTTCACGTAAATTTTGGGCTTACCCCATTAAGCTTAAGTCAGATGTCTTGGCTGTGTTTCAGAGATGGCTTGCATTGGTTGAGAACCAGACTGGGGGCATAGGTTGAAATGCCTTAGGGCTGACAATGGGGGAGAATATGTGTCATGTTCCTTTGAGTAGCTATGTGACAAGAGGGGTATTAAGCGTCAGTTGACCGCCCCCTATACCCCATCCTAGAATGGTTTGGCTGAGCGGATGAATAGAACTATCCAGGAGTGTGTACACAGTATGCTTAGCCATGCAAGCCTACCACAAAGCTTCTAGACTAAGGCAATCAGTACAGCTGTGCATGTCATCAATAGATCACCTTCTACTGGTTTGGATTTCCAGGTTCCAAAGGAGGTATGCATTGGGAAACCTCCATCTTATGCACATCTATGTGTCTTTGGATGTGAGGCATTCTGCCATGTGCCCAAGGACAAGCGGACTAAGTTGGATCGCCTCTAGGATTTGTAGGCGCAGAAAGTCATCCACAGCCATGATATAGTCTTCCATGAAGACAAGATGCATAGGCATCCTGAGAAGGTGGTAGAGATACACAGTGTTATATTCCAGGAGGAGCAACATGCTCCTGCACAGCTAGTTGGGCAGCCTATAGCAATAGTTGGTACACATGGCCAAGGTGTTGGACAAGATGCTCAAGATGCTAGACATGCAGCAAAGCCTGCAGTGAGACCGCTGTCTAGTAGAGCTAGACGTCCACTTGATTGATTTGAGCCCTCAATGCATTATGTCTTAGTTATAAATGCAAGAGAGCCTCTCACCTATGATGAGGCTATGCACAGGGGTAACAATCACTCCTAGGTGAGGGCTATGCAGTCTGAGATGGACTCCCTGCATAAGAATATGACTTGGGATTTGGCTTCCTTGCATGTTGTCAAGAAGACTCTGCCATGCAAATGGGTGTACAAGTTGAAAAGTACCCCTGGACACCCCAAGCTGGCTTATAAGGCAAGACTTGTTGCTAAGGGTTTTAAACAGGAGCATGGAGTTGATTTTGATGAAGTCTTTTCTCCTGTGGTCAAGATGACCACCCTATGCTTTGTTCTGGCTTTAATCACACAGCTTGACTTGGACATGTATCAAGTGGATATCAAAACTGCATTCTTGCATGGAGATTTGCATGATGAGATTTATATGGAGTAGCCTAAGGGCTTTGCAGAACCTGGCAAGGAGGACCTAGTGCGCAAGTTGAAGAAAGTCTTTATGGCTTGAAGCAGGCACCTAGAGAGTGGTGTCATAAGTTTGATGTCTTTATGTAGTCACAGAGCTATAGCAGGAGTGATATGGATCCGTGTCTTTACACAAAGAAAGCCCATGATGGCTTATTGCTTATTTTGGTACTTTATGTGGATGATATGTTGATAGCAGGGAAAGCTCATAATGAGTTGGATGCTCTTAAATCTTACCTGAAGAAGAGCTTTGAGATGAAGGATTTGGGACATGACTCTCACATTCTTGGTATGTGCATTAAGCACGACATGCATCAGGGACTACTCTACCTCTTACAGAGGGAGTATATTCATAAAGTCCTTGAGTGTTTCCGCATGCAAGATATGAAGCCTATTGGCTATCCATTACCTTCTTATGTGAAGGTCTCACAGGTCGATTGTCCCTGCAGATTGACATAGACAGATGAGCAGAGGGCTGAGATGGCCAAGATCCCTTATGCATCAGCTGTGGGCAATTTGATGTATTCCATGATGGCCACTCATCCAAATATTGCCTTTGCACTTAATGTTGTGGCACGCTATATGGTTACAACTGGCAAGAAGCATTGGGATGTTGTGAAGGGTATCGTGAGATACCTAAAGGGCACAGCAGATATGTGTATTTGCTATCGCAGCTAGGATACAGGAGTTGTGAGGTACACAGACTCCGATTATGTAGGACATGCAGATAGTAGGAAGTCCACTTCTGGCTATGTATTCACCTATGTTGGAGGTGTTGTCTTTTGGATGTCCAAGGTTCAAAAGTGTACGGCTCTCTCTACCACTAAAACCGAGTATGTTGCAGCCACTAAGGCTTCCAAGGAGGCCATATGGTTGGGCCATTTGGTTCATGACCTTGGGATTGATTCTATACCTACGCTGCATTCAGATTCTATGAGTGCTATTCAACTAGCCAAGAATCCAGTCTTCCATGCGAAGACAAAACACATTGAGGTGAGGTATCACTTCATACGTGGGGTCGTGGAGGACAAGTCTGTTGACTTGTCAAGATCTTCACTGACATTAGTAAAAAAATGAACTCACAAATGGGCCTTTTAGCCCCCTCTCTCCTCCTTAAAACAAGGAAAAGAGGAGAGCAAAATAGTAAAATAATCATCTTCTCTCTCCACTTTTGCAATCTCGTTTTGCCTTTTTTATATTATCTACAAAGATATACTCAGATTCCTTCTCTCTCCTCATTCAAGAATTTTTTTTCAACCAAATTTTATATTAAAAAAGGAGTTAGTTACGGGAGTGTGGTGCTTCATTTTCAATGCAAAATGATTAGTAGATATGAGGGAATTGATTTTTTAATCGAGAACAATGAAAATGAAATTTCGAAAGTTCCTTTTAAGATATTTTGGGGATTCTTTATATTCTAGCCTTTGGTCAAAAAACAAACCAACTGGTCAAATTTTGTGTTTTTTGGAGATGTTTTTGGAGATAAATAGAAATATCTAAAATATGAAAAGTCTTGGACATCCCTACCCTCTGAGCTATTTTCCCCCATATCTATACTCTCTCATGGCTCTATTGCAACCTCTTCTCTGTGTTTATGCAACCTTCATTAACAGAGTGAATTACTTACACCCTCCTTTTTCTTGGCACCTTTGTGTGCCTCTCTGTGCATCTCCACTCTACGTCCTGTGACAACCAAGTAGGCTCCTTGTTTCTATTAATAGTAAAATGAATACAGGAAAGAAGGAGCTGCATATTGAGGTAGAGATTGAATATGCCCCATTATTCAAAAGAACCTAGCGTACCAATGTCAACCCTCAAGTTTTGCAGAGTTACAGGCAAATGGGATTGAAACATGTGGATTTGTGGGTTGATGGGGGAATCTACCCAATTGACCCCTTAAACAATAGACTTCCAACTTTCTCAAGAATCACAAATTTGCTGAAGTATGTGTGTGAGGGTGAAATTTGCTGAAGTATGGTTACTTGGTTATACTAGGCAGCTCAATGATCAGGCATTCAAAGTAGTTACAACTTGCCAAGAAACCATAAAACATTGTCATGATATGATCGTTGCTCATCAACTTCATATATAACAGCTCATAGGACAAGTGGTACAGCTGAATGATACTATAATTCAACAAAACAATCAAATTATTTCAATGCAAGACACTATCCATGACATTGGTATCTCATATGAGGAGGCAAAGGCACAATTGGACGACTTGAGAAAGATCAACAACAAGCTAACATAGGAGCACAAACGAAAGAAGAAGCCAATCAATGAGTTAATTGTGAATAGCGGCCAGTGGAAGTGACGTATCAAAGCATGTAAGGTAGCTTAGAAAGAGAACCTAGGTGAGGGTGAGGTTGGATCATGTATTAGTAGATTGCTGAAGGCAAGTACATTTTGGAAAATGCTTTGAGCAATCCTAAGTTTAAGGTTGTGAAGGAAAAGGTGATTGAGTGCACATTAAAAGATGTGTCAAATGAGTTCTTTGCTGTGGATGCACAATCTATTTGTGACAGGGCCGGTATTAGCACAATGGCTTACTCAAAGATATTCAAAGATGTGAAGGCTGGATTTGGTCATGTGCTGAAGAGAAATAGAATCGTGCCTCTTTGTCAACCTCCAAAGTTAATAGAGGCTCGAGGCAACTTAATACAAAGGTTTTGGAGCTGATAGGAGATCCCATGCATGTTCAATACATGGAAACACTAAAGGTTGGGACCAAAAATGCATATGAGGTGAAATTCACCGAACTCAACAATTACTATTTAGATTTGTACAAGGTGCAGTTGGCAATGGTAATGTACTACAATATGTCTGTTGAGGAATGTAATGGTAAATTATAGTTTGTTATAAAATTAGATGAAAGTGAGGTCCCCAAAGGAGTAAAGCTTGAAAGAGTTAGTGTAACTTTGATGAATAGAGCTTTACAATTCGACAAGAACAACCCAGGGAACTTTAGTGTTCAATCTGAGCACCAAGTGTGGTGGCTTGCTACATTTGAAGTTCCTAAGGAAACATTTGAGGTGCTGTAACTATTTTTTATGCACACAAGCCTTCCAAGCATCATCGATCGTCAGGAACATGGTTAGATGCTCTCAGTTGAAGGGTATGGTCAATATTTGGCTAAATGGCATATTACAGGAGACTTGAAAACTTTAAAATGCATGTGCGGAATCTCCAATGGTGAAAATACAAAGAATCCATGCCTATATTGCTTGACAAAGAGGGTGGAAGGAAAGGACGGAAAGAAGAGCTGGCAAAGGGTGACAAGTGCTGCACTGACACGCAATAGAGAATGTCCCACTTGGAAGCCCATCTTCAACATTCCATTGGATTGTATTCACATTTGTTCATTGCATGCTTTTGTCAGAATCATGGAGAAACTTGTATATGAATACATTTACTTTGCTTATAGGATGCAACCACAAAAAGAAGCCATTGTAACATGTAGGAATGTGGAGCAAGTGCTATCAGAAATTGGGCTATACAAGTATCAAGTGACGATTTGAAAAAGATGAGAAGAGATCACGAAATTCTGGTAACTTGCCAAAAAAGCCTTGCTTTGGAGGAGCAAAGGCTAGGAAGTTTCTCTCAGCACCCATCAATGAGGAAGGGAATGTCATGGTTCGTAGGCCACATGACTACGATGGGTGGAAAAAGTTACATTTTGTAGTTCTTGATCGAAGTAATGGAGGAAAAACAAGATTTTGTAGTTCTTGATCGAAGTAATGGAGGAAAAACAAGATTGGCCAAAGCTAAGGTTTGGATAAGTCTTAACAAATTGGCTTCCTTACTTCGCAAGATGGTGTTTAACAATGAAGATAAGCTAGAATTTATCAATGATGTGCATAGCTTCTACGAAAACATGGTGGAAGCATGGGGCAAAAGCTCTATCACACATTACATGGTGCGTACTAAGTTAATATTTTAAAATTGTATGAATTGTATAAACTATTGAGCACAATTTTACTCATGTGTGCTATGTGTCTTTGCAGCGTATCCTTGAGGCACATGGGCCATACTTTGCAGAAAAGGGAAGCATCAAAATTTGGTCCACACAAGGGATGGAAAATTCACATTGGATAGCACGTGGTGCATACCAAAGAAAAACTGATCATGGTCGAGGGGTGAATGGTAGCAATCTAATGATCCAATTGCTATCTTGGTGGTATAGGATTATAGTAGCGGATGAAGCTAAACTCTCACAAAAGAGAGCAAATGAAAGTGCTGATGAATTGATTGCAGACATGATGGAATCACGTCGTGTCACTAAAAGAGTGTGTTATGAAGCCTCAAGTGCCAAAGAAAACCATGCAAGTGGCTAGAAACAAGGCTTCGACAAGGCAGCAAATGGGTTCAAAGAGAGCTAAGATAGTAAGATGAACAATGTGTTTAGTGTGAATGCAATTCATAGTTTAAGAGAGAAAGAGAGAGTATGCATCTATGTGAATGAGTCTTACCATTTAGGGTTATATAAAAGAGGGTTTCACTTTCTATCTTATTCATTGAGTTCTCACATCTCTTGTGTAGGAAAGATGGCTAGGTCTAAGGTAGTTGCAAATAAGCTTCTGTCAAAGCCCCATATCGTGTTCAGCCCCTTCGAGCATCTACTAGCTCAGATGCACCCCCTTCTCAACCTAACCCACCTTCCTCAAGCCGACCTCACAAGGGTCCTCCTTAGCATCCCCACAAGAACCGCAAGTGGAAGCCATGTACATTGGCCTTGAGAGAAATTAGGAGGTATCAATGATCTTTTGATCTCATCATTCCAAAGGTGAGCTTCTCGAGACTTGTTCGTGAGATTGTGCAAGACCTCTACTGCACAGAAAGCAAGAGGTGGTTTTTGGCGCAAGGTCAGGATAGACCTGATTGCTTCACAAAAGAATGTCTTCATGCTCTACAGTGTGTTGCAGAGGCCTTTTTAGTTGACTTGATGACTGATGCTCAGCGTTGTGCAATACATGTGAAGCGCATCATTGTAACTCCCAAGGACTTCCAACTTGTAAAGCAATGAAGGATGCATTCGTTCCAATGGAATGAACACAGTTTGTAATGTTATCGTTTTTGGCATAGTGTTATCCTCATGCATTGGACATATGACTATGTCCTAGTGCAAAAATATTGTATGTGTCCTTAAAATATGAATTGAAATTTTACACTTGTCCTTCACTCTTAACTTTGACTGTGCATCTTCGCTGTATTTTCAATTCTTACTTACAGTTTTTGTTAGCGCTGTCAATTTCAATAGGAAAAACATGCAAAAATTTGCCATTTCTTGTTGCAGACTTTACTCCTGATGCCTCAATATAGTCTATGTGGTGCGAAGTTTCTAAGGGCCAGTAGTCGCGATGTTGATTTCTCAATTATCAATCCATCCATAATTTTAGTGTGGTATAATTTTTAAAATACTAAACTATATCGGAATGCAATAAAACTTCACACGCGCACTCATTAGATAGGTGCCCAAGAGCCCAAATTATTATTTTTTTTGGAAAAAAAATGCCTAGGAAAGTGGCTCCAGACGCTAGACTTCAGACCAGGGGTCTACAAGTATATATATTTTTTAAAGGGCTCTTGGCCACCTAACAAGTGTGCGTGTGAAGTTTCATTGCATTCCGATAAAAGGTTATGGATTTACGATCGCACGATGGACAGTGCGTATGAAGCTGCATTAACATGATTTTGGGGTTTAAATGGGTTAGAAGTTCATTCTTATTCTCATTTTTATATCTTGCTTTCTTTGCTTCCTCCATTTTCACATTCCCAACCTTTGTCTCTTCTCCGTCTTGCCCTCCTCGAGCTTACATGGCATGCACCAAGCAAGTATGTCACCGTTTTGGCCCTGAAAAGACCTCACGCTAAGGCCTGCCACTTAGAGCATAAGGTGGAGTCTCCTCTAGTGCAGCAATAGGTGCTCCCCGTAGAGCACAAGGACCACCGCAGAAGAAGAGGAGATGGAAATCAAGCACTGTCGCCCTTTGAAAGATAAGGAGAATCCAAGGTGGATACGAGCTTCTCATCTCGAAAAGTTCTTTTCATAAGGTTGTTCGGGAAGTCATGCAAGACTTGCACTTGAAAGGGATGGGAAGATTTTGGGTGCGGGATGGCCCACAAGCACGAAGGTGGATTGGTGCAGCTATGGAGGCCCTGGTGCAGCTATGCAGAGGGGTTTCTCATCGACTTGTTTGATGATACACGGCTTGCAGTCATCCATGCAAAGCGTATCACAATCACATATAAAGACATGAACTTTATCATTCAGCTTTGACACTGCAAGTGGACTCCGCCATAGTTTACTAGTTAATGATGCAAGGTTTGTAATGAGTGTTATAGCACTATATCATCTTGGAAGGCCAAAAAAATTTGTATACTCTGCCACATTGGAATATTTATTTATATATACATAATATCTCATGCGATGTGTACTGAATTCAAATAATTGAGTAAAGTTGTTTTGTTTTGTTTCTTGAAACGCATGACTTTTAATTTTTGTTTAATGTACAAACGCATCAAAATTAGTAATACATACAGATACAAGTTACGTTATTGCTTATATACAATCACAAGTGCAGTACTATACGTTAAATTATATTAATGTATGCAGATGCGTCATTCACGTACCACACATTATCATCACACTTACACAATTGCAAGTGCAGTACTACGCGTTGAATTATGTTAACGTATGTGAATGTGTCATTCACGTATCACACATTATCATCACACTTATACAAACCACACATTTATTTAATAAATATTTATTTATAGGGACAAAGTAAAGTATCTTATATTCGTCAAGAAAAATACATGTGATGGCTGCTAGTGATGGTAGATACAAAAAGCTGATAGCCAACAAGAACTCTCAATTGTTCCTTGGCTTTTTCATCGGTGGAGAGGAGGGGCCAGCTTTCGATGAAAATATAAGTTCCTCCTTTGCTTCAAAAATGATGCGCTCCCCCTTCATCTCTTTCTCCAAGAGAAGCGGATCTGACACTTTAGCAAGGTCACCTAATGTAGCAAGCACACACATTGCTCCACCACACGTTTGGTCAAACAAATAAAGAAGCTTTGACTGCTTGATTAGCACCACCTTTTCCAAGCTAGATGTCACAGGTATCGCTCGAAAACGTCCAAACTTGGTCAAAGCTCGAACTTTCATGATTATTTCTTGCCCTCCTACTGAGCACTTATTATGAAAGACCACCAAATCTACAACAAGGTTACCAATGTACTCCCTTCAGAGCTGAATCCTTCCGTTGATCCCCATGTCAAGCTCCTCCTTGCCTTGATGCAAACTCATATATATACAGTATGTCCTGAATGACAAAGTCAAATCAAACAATATATTTAGTGACTAACCTAGAGTTATCAAAAAGTGATGAAACTTGACAGTAGGATGCGCCAGGTCCCCGGAAGTCCACCGGTGAAATCTTGGCAAAAAATGATGCATGCAGCTGCCCTGTCCAAAGTCTAGCGTCCAAAAAGTGGCCCATATGCCAGATTTTGGACAGGGCTGTTGTTGCAGGCATCATTTTTGGCCAAGATTTCACCCGTGGACTCCCGAGAACCCGAGCATCCTATCATCAAGTTTCATTGCATAAAAATATATGGTAGTTAGAAATCTCACATTCTCTAGATCATCTTGTATCTTCATTTCCTCGTGTGTCAGAGAGGAGGCACCTCTTTGGGCAGAGGGATCTACAAACTCCTCGGTAGAAATCTGGGGCCTTGGTCCAAACAAATCATGCTGTAGTGCTTCAAATTCAGCATCCAACACAATGTAATCTTCTTCAACCGAGGTAATATGCTTATGTGCTGCTATGATGGCACTCACAGTATCTAAGCTTGTGCCATCATATCTTCCAATCTCTGCCATCGTCGGATACACATATATGTAATCATAATCGATTAGGTCTTCCATTGAATCCCTGACTAGGATGGAAAACAACTCTTCTTCCTTCATTTCCAAGTATTGCAGCACATCTGATAGAAGAAAGTATTGTACACCATCTACTTCAATGGGCCTCAAGGAGGCAAGGTTGGGTTTGTCAACTTGTGGCTGTTCTGAAGAAGATGGCACCATGAGAGCCAACCCTTGCTCTGCCACCACCCGATGTTCCTTTTCAACATTTATGAGCCCTTTAATCGGTTCTTCTCCCGTGTATATGATAGTAGCAACCTGTGGAGTTGTATCTTCAGTACTCTCCTCCTCTAGGGGTGTATCCAATGCAAGGAGGTAAATTGCCAATGCGCAATCGCACTTCACGAGATCCAAAGGTGATGTACCTAGTGCACTTCCCATGGGAACAATGCATACTCTGTGTGAAGGATCCACATGGGCCAGACACCTATTCACCACTTTTTGGTGATTCTTCCCTGCCTGAAATACCATGAGCTGTTCTAGAGGCACCCAAGTCATGTTGGATCCCTCGATGGAGTATGTGTAGGTAGCAATGGTGCTCACAAAGTCTTCCAAAACCTGAAGGGGGGGATCCAGTGATGAGAGCACACTTTCAAGGTTGAAGTTCTTAGAGAAAACCTAAAATATCTCGTCACCCTAGTTGGCAAAGATAGTCTCGTGGATCCACTCATCAAAGTGTGTGCGAGCATCCATCATAGCAGGTAGGAGGGATGTGGTGGATATAAAGAGATGAAGAGAGAAAGTGTGAAATGAAATAATGAAACAAGAACTAAACTAGTTTTACCTTAAAAATCTTAAGTTTTAAACCATTAAGGGTTGTTCACATACGATATTTAGTCATGGCTTTACTTACGTCTTTGTAAAGTTTACATGCATATGTAAATGTGTTGATGTGGAAAGTGTATAACAAGTGTATAATTTTACATAATACCATAATTTTTAAATATTGCAAGTTTGCAAGCGAGAATATTATATTGGCCAAAAAAATCCAAAAATTTATAGGTATTGGATATTACAACTTGTGGTGTTGGGATTTTTAAGGAGATTCTACAATTTCTAAAATATGTGGAGCCACACACTTTTCGCTGGTAATAGTATCCTCAGCTCGGC
Organism: Lygodium microphyllum; assembly: GCF_053477565.2. NCBI lineage: Eukaryota > Viridiplantae > Streptophyta > Polypodiopsida > Schizaeales > Lygodiaceae > Lygodium > Lygodium microphyllum. The sequence goes on from NC_141145.1 coordinate 131,167,548, forward strand.
TTCGAATTTTCCTGCCATCTAGTTTAAAATAGAAGCTAACAGGTGGATTCTGCATTAGCATTGTAATTTCCTGGCACATTATACTCAAGGGCCAATCATCCTCCATTTGCAACACTTGGGGCTCGCGGCCCTCACAAATGACAGCAACATCCACAACTGCACTTTTACGCATGTCTTGATCAAGGCACAACCATTTACCCTTGAGCATCCTCCATCTACGATACTTGAACACTATGCATAAAGTCAGTCATGTGACAAAGTACCTGTAATTGGAAAGGAAAGTTAGTCGATTCATCCCAAAGTAAGATAATAGTCAACTAAGAGAGATAAATTTTACATGAAAGCCATGTCCCTTGTTATGACTCGACACTCCACTATGTCAAGACTGTGAGTTATTTTTTATGTCCAAGTTTTGCCTAGAATCCTTGTTACATAATCCTCTGATGCATTTTTTATGATGTACGCGCTTTTGTTACGTCTCAAACCCTTACATTCCTTAAACATGTATGCAAAAATTGCAATCGGTATGAACCAGCTTAGATGTACATTCTTTGAGTCGGTGCTTGGCTTTATAGAATTCAATATGTCTGCTGAAATTTTAGTGCTACACATATGCAAAATGTCGCTACTACACAATGGCCATTCTATGCTATTGAGATTCGATATGTGCATAGACTCAAGGGTTCCATATTCTCGACTCTCCTTGGGCAATATGTACTTGGAGTCATAGAAAAAAACAAGGTCCTCTGCGAGCTGCTTAGTTGTATGCCCCTCAAAGAGCAATCTACCACTTTTGAGGTGGTAACACTTAAAAGAACCAGTGAAAATCTCAACATTTTGCCATTCACAACAATCCGAAGGGTATACTTTTGTAAATACGAGACAAGTTGTTACATAGGTATCATGAAATTTCTCATTCTCAATGAGTTGCAAATACTTAAGAAGTATGTATTCACCCCTAAATAATAAGCATTTTAAGTCCGTCTAGTAATCACCAATATGCCATACAAATCAGCATGGCATTAAAAGATGTTTACACTTTTGTAAATAGATATAAACATCGATATCAAAACGCATGTGGATATATACATCGACACGAAGTATAGATTCAATTTCAAGGCATCACTTTAATCATACCATTTACATGAAATATAATCAAAAGAATAGCACAAGAATACTCAGAGAAATTTTCCAAAATAAATTTTATTATAATGAAGAGGAGTTTGATTTGACTCGATACATTATATGAAATGTGGGTATTATAGAGTAGTTGTTACAAGGATAGCAGCCACATGGCATGAAAATCTTAATAGGCACATTGGATTGACACCTGAGATATTCTAAGACTCAACACATTGTGTGTTATATGGATGATATGATACAAGAGTTTCATGGATCATTGCCAATTGGGATGGAGATCCAAATGGACACATAGGACCAATAAAGCAGAGGATTTCAGATCAATATCATCCAGCACAAAGGAATCACTCACCGCATCAAAATAGTCGATCGAGAATTCTATGCTTTACCTAAACCTTGTACAATACCTGCATCTACAAAAAACACCTACATGAATCCCTTTTAACAAAAATACTTGCATGAATCCCTTTTAGCAAAAAAAAATCTAGATAACTGCATGAATAGAAGCAATACAAAATAGGGTCAATTTACCTATAAGCTAATTTGCTAAAGATAAGATTGAATCATTGCTAATCAAAACCCATTGCAAATGATGGACATAAGGAAACATCAATCCCATCAAACATAAAAGTCACTAATTAAATGAATAAATTTTGGCACCACAAAATATGGCAGATTTACCTATAAATTGAGCTACAGAATCTCTGCTCTACCTTGTGTTAAGTGATGCAACAACAATTGATCCTTAAGTTAGAACTAATATCAAACCCTGTTGAAAAGATAGTAGAAAAGGGATAATGCAGGAGGAAGAAAGAGTGTGTGTGTGAGTACACGGGAGAGAGAAAGAAATGAGCACCTATCCAATCTTGCCCAAATTGATCTCTGCAAAAGACAATAGCAAGAGTTAGTATTTACACGAAGGTATACTGAAAAAATAGTAGAAAAGAGGAAATAAAGAGAGAGAAAGAGAGAGGGAGAGAGAGATGAGCACTTATGTAATGTCACCCAAAATTATCTATGCAATAAAACAACAACAAGGGTTAGAACTAACATTATGTTGTATTGAAAAGATATCAGCAAAAAAAAAATCAAACAAAGAGAGAGAGATTAACACATTTGCCTCTTTCTCCAAATAAACTCTGCAAGAAAACAACAATTAGAACCAACATCAAATTCTATTGAAAATACAACATAAAAGAGAAATAACACATAGAGAGAGGGGGGAAAGAAAGGTGAGAGAGAGAGAGAGAGAGAGAGAGAGAGAGAAAGATGAGCACCTCTGTCTCCTGTCCCAAAAAACCTCTGCAATAAAACAACAATAACAATAATAAACGACATCAAACCCTATTGAAAAAATAGCAAACAAGAGAAAATGCAAAGAGAGATGGGCACCTTGTTTTGCCCAAAATCTGGAGCTGCATGCAGAAGAAAGTGCAGAGGTAAGTAGAACGCTCAAAACCCTAATTACTCTCAACAGGGAGCTTCAATGGAGACGAAAATTCAGGAGTATAGAGAAGAGAGGGAAAGTGGTATGTTGCTCAACCTTTGGGTCAAACTATTTTCATGAGAGAAAAAAAAACCGAAATTGAAAATTCTTCAAAAAAGGGGAAAAATACGAGGTGAGAGAAACTCAAATTTTGTGTACTATTCATTCTCCCTTTTTTTAATCTCCCACCACCCCTTTTTTAAATAGAAAATCCAAGATTTGGAGAGAGAATATTCACCCTCCATGGATGTCAACATCTAGCCTTCCTATTGGACAATCCAAAAAACCCACATCTTAAACTATATTATTTTTAAGGGCCCATTTGTGAGTTCATTATTTTCCTAATGCAAAAATCTTGCTGATCTACTCACAAAAAGCCTCAGTACTAAATGCTTTGCCTTCCTCAAGAGATTGATGGGCATTGGATGAGATGATGTTTTTGCTCATCCTATTGTACATGTGTACATTGTACAGTCTTTTCTTTTTCTTTTCATTCTTCACTGGGGAAAATTCGCCTTTAAGTGGGAGGTTGTTGGGGGTAAAGGCGCCTTTGCCTAGCTTACCGTGTATTACTACACTGATAGTACCCACCAATGCACACTCAAGTGGTGGGTGCCCATCGCCGTCACTTTATTCTTTATTCTTTTAGTGACACTTTGAATAACGGAAGGCCCAGTCACACATTGTGACTATTGGACTTTCCACATTGTGAGTCTCTCTCTCTCTCTCTCTCTCTCTCTCTCTCTCTCTCTCTCTCTCTCTCTCTCTCTCTCTCTCTCTCTCTCTCTCTCTCTCTCTCTCTCTCTCTTACTCTTGCTCTCCCGCCATAGCCCTCCCATGCAAGCTTTGATCCTTATCACCTTTCATTGGGCCTCAAGTCCGATCATATTTTATTGCATGCTTTCCCGATAGTGAGAATGAATTAGAACCTTTCTGGTTTTTCCTCGAGAGCTTGTACTATCATTACAAGTTATATGCGAGATCATTCCCAACTTGCGAATTTACATGATAAATTTATACAATTGCTACAACCTTTTGTCAATTCAAATACATAGTTGCTTCATGTACATTATGTTGAGTGAATAATTCGAGGATTAATCCAAAAAAGTAGTCTTCTTCTTATGCTTGCTTGTACATTGCATGCTTCTTACTATTTACAATTAACATTATCCCCCTGCTTGACGAGTGCTAGTCCCATGGCACTTTCCATTTTAGGTGGCATACTTCAACTTGCACCAAAGATGTGGATGATAGGGACCATTGTGTATTGTCCTTGGAGGAGTCCTTCAGGTTATTGATGGCATAAAAGCTTCTTGTTGTAAGGTAAGTTGTAGCTAGAGTGGTGGTAGGTGTTCTAGTTGTGCTAAAGTTGGTGATATTTTATTGGATTCTCTTAGTGGGTTTTGATGATGATTATTCTCCTAGTAAATTCTCATGGTGAGTCAAAGGTCAAAAGTACTGGGATGGAAGATCTTGAAGAACAATTGATTGCATGTTGATCCTTCAAATCTTCAAAACTTGCAATTGAAAAAACCCATTACATAGTCTCTCCTTAGGAGACAGTGCTAGTCTTCTTATCGTGTACATGATATATTTGTTTGGTTTGAAAGATGGGTCGAATAAACATGAAGTGTTGTCTCATACTTGAGGACCTAAACCATGCATAGGTTATGGTATAGATATTATGTGAGTAAATGTGAATACTTAGATATTACTTAGTTAGAAGATAGTTGTTCTAGTTCCTCGTAGCTATATCATTGATGAAGAGATGGAAAAAGGAGGCATTGTTGCTTATTGAAAATGTACTTCAAGAAGATTCTAAAGACATCATTAGTATGATAAAAAAGTTGTATCATAGTTGAATAGCCTTAGAATAAGAGTCTTTACTAGTTGTGGCTACTTTCGATGAGATGGAAGAAAATGGTCTCTTCTTCCAATTCTTTTCCACCTTGGTGGTTTGTCGGGGGCATTGATGTGGTGCAAAGAAGGAAAGGTGCAAAGGACCCAAGAAGGTGACAAGTCTAACCATAGGTAAGGCATGCTTTCTAGGTATGTCTCATCCTTGATTTGCCCTAAGTGAGTATGGAGGGATTGAACAAAAAGGGCTAGGGGATTAGGGACAGAGCCGACTAACCAATGTCACCAAACATAGCTATTTTGAGTACCTCTAGGTGCAATGTAGTAATCATGCATATATTTGTTTATTTTACTTTTATTTTTTCTCTTTTTTTTGAATAATACAACAAGACTATACAATGAGACTTTCATCCTTCCAAAAAGGATAGCATATTTTTTAGGACTTGGATTGTTGAGAATGATTACTCTTTCAATTTGTTCGATCTTTAAGCCTCAATTTGAAGCCATGAAGAACTTGTTATCGATGAAGAGTTGGAAGTTTGAAAGATGGTTGGAATTCTTGTGTAGCCATTGCTATGCAACTCCAAGAATTATAGGTGAGGATATTATAATTAGCTCCTTTTTCAATGAGAGCTTTAGTGATGTTCTCTCATTTCACTATTAATTTGACCCCAAGGTAGGCAAGTGGGATTAGCTCATCCTCTTTGGGATCAATGGTGACAACCTTTGCCATGTGAGTAGAGATCTTGGGGCCAATAGACATATGAAAATTACTATTGGATACTATGTGTTAAGGACCTTTGTCACACATGGAGGTGAATCCAATGTGTTGAGGGTCCTTAGCATTGGTTTATTGCTTTGGGTAGTAATAGGTCACATGGCCAAATTGATGGCATTTTTAACAAGCTTTAGACTTGCAAGGCTACCTGATAGATGATGTATGGGATGAACTATGAGATGACGACATGGTGGTTGAATCTAGGTGTATATAACTTGTATTTTATCTTGCAAACAAGTTGTCATGTTGTGGAGTTGAAGAAGAAGTTTGAACCCTACAATGGGCTAATTTGATCACTTACTTTGGACCTAGCACTTATGTCTATTAGTGTGTTGTTAGTGATATTTATATCCTTCTAGGTTATGTATTTGGCTTTGCTCAATGGGTTATGTGTTCATTAGCTCTCCTCTCTTTACTATGAGATCTCCTAAGTGCATGATATCTATGCCTCCCATATGTATGGTTAGCGACACACTGCATCTATGATAGAACTTAGTGCCATTTGTTCCCAGTCTTTCTTTTTTGGTTGCTCACACTCGGTTGTTGGCCTATTGCTACAATTTATTAAACCAACATGTCATTTCAATTTTATGCATTCTATCCGAGGGCAATCACTTGGATTTGACAATTACTTGATCATAATTAGTGGATAGCTCATCCTTCTAGCAATTTCTCTTACTTAGCCCTTGATTTAGTTGTGATTTTGGGGTTGTTTTGCTATCATTTATAGTATCTTGTTCATCTTGGATTATGCTTTAAACTCTTGCATTATGACTAATGGGTCAAATGATAGTGCTGTCTTTAACATTAAGAAGTTGGATAGCATAAATTATAGCTATTGGAAGGCACAAATCCAACAAGTTCCAGTGTAGAAATTGCAAATTAAGCCATTGACATAAGGGTGTAAAGACCAAATACTTTTATGCAAAGGATTGGGCTAAACTGAATGAGTTATATAAATCTACATTCATTTTTTCACTCTCTAAGCAGGTCTACCATAATGTTATCTTTGATGGGTAGACCACATGGAAGTTATGGGATAAGATTTGCAATATCTATGTCAAGTAGAGCCCTACCTCATAGATGTATTGACTAAAGAAACTCATGAACCTTCGTATAAAGGAGGAGATTTCCATGTCCACCTACTTTAATGAGTTTTATAATATTTTCACCCACTTATCTTCGTAGGAAATTGAATTTAAGGACAATCTTCCTCTCTTGTTCTTGGTTGTTTCATTACGTGAGTCATAGGCACATTCCATATTGCTATGTATGCAAATATGCTTATTGATAGGCTGAAATTGTAGGATGTAGAGGGTGCACTATTGAATGAAGAGATTAATAGAAAAATGTTGATACTTTCCACACCTCTCATGCTTTGACAGTTAGAGGTAATAATGGTAGGAGCGGTAATGATCATCGTGGGAGAGACTCTCAGAAGTCTCATTCTCAATCATATGGATAATCTTATAGTAAGTTGTGTGGCCATAAGTCCATATTGACTTGTTACTATTGTGGGAAGTAGGGTCATATTAGGCCACAGTGTCGAAAAATGCATCATGACAAAGCCCAAAGAAAAGGGAAAGAATAAAGTGCAAGAAAATAAGGATGATTGCAGAATTGTCCCTAGCAAGTCCAATGTCAAGATTAAAGAGATTAATATTGTGCAAATGGATTTTGATGATGATTACATACTTATAGCTTCTTCTCTTGATGCTTTGTAGTTGACTAATACCTCATCTACCTATGCTCAGTATTGATTGCTTGATTCAGGGGCTTCATTTCATGTCAACCCCCATCATGCGAGTGGTTGTACTTCTATTGCATCATGACACAATATGTCCGATTGGGTAATGACCTAGCCTTGGATATTGTTGGTATCGGAGATGTCCAGCTACAATATCCTTCAAGTAATATGATTACTTTACATGATGTATGCCATGTTTATCTTTGATCAAAAGTTTGATTGATAGTTGGATGATGCAAGAAGTCTAGCACTCTTTATCCCTTACATGTATCTGGATCTCTCGATCATATTTTGGTAGTGAGTGGTCGCCATACCACATGTATTGTTATGGCATCGTTGCCTTGGACACATGTCATTAAAGAAAATGAAAATGTTTACCTATTTGTAGTATATTCCACTTTTTAGCTCTATAAGTGTTTTGATTCTTGTGATCATTGTCTTTATGGCTGGCAGACTCATAACTCGCATAAAAAGTCTAGCATTACATGCATGGGTGGGCCTCTAGCTCTTCTTCATTCTGATGTTTATGGACCTATGCCCTACAAGTTGTTAGGTGGTGTAAATTATTTTATTACTTTCATTGATGATTACTCGCATAAGGTCTAGACATACCCCACAAAGCATAAAATACAAGTTTTGGCCACCTTTTGTTGTTGGCTTGCTTTTGTTGAGAACCAATTTGGATATATGCTAAAATTCCTATGATCTAACAATGGGGGTGAGTATGTATCTAAATCCTTTGAGCAATTTTGTGATGAGAGGGGTATTAATCGTCAGTTGACTACCCCATACATCCCACCCCATAATGGTATAGCCGAGTGCATAAAATGGACGATTCAAAAGTGAGTTCATAGTATGCTTAGCCAAGTAGGCTTACCACAACAGTTTTAGGCTAAGGCAGTTACTATTGTTGTACATTTGATTAATCTATCCCATGCACTGCTCTTGAGTATCAGGTTATAAAGGAGGTATGGTTTGGAAAATCTCCATCATATTCTCATTTACATGTCTTTGGTTGTGAGGCTTTCTACCATATTCCTAAGGACAAGTGCAATAAGCTGCATCACGAGCCTGTGAAATGCATCTTTCTTGGTTATAAGTATCAAGTGAGATGGGCTATCACCTATGGGATCCACATGCTCGGAAGGTCATCCCATGCAACCATGATGTTGTTTTCCATGAGCAGAAAATGCATAAGCAGCCTTGAGCAAGTAGTTGAGGTATGTAGAGTGATATTTCAAGAGGAGCCTCATGTTACTATACAACTAGCTAAACAGTCTATAGTAGTTGATGCTCCAGTGGCCCAGGACCATGATGTTAACAAGAGATACAGGCCCCACCACCTATTTTGCAATGGTTTACTAGAGATAGATAGAAACTTGATCTATTTGCACCCTCCATGCATTATGTTATGGTAATAGATACTAGTGAGCCTCTTACCTATGATGAGGCCATGTGTAGAGATAATAGTCACTCTTAGGAGAGGACCATGTAGTCAAAGTATAACTCGTTACTGAAAATTCATACATAGGATTTGATTCCTATTCCTAGTGAAAAATTCGCTTTTCCATGCAAGTGGGTGTACAAGTTGAAGAGTACCCTTGGATTCCCCAAGCTAGCCTATATGGCCAAATTAGTTGCTAGGGGTTTTAAGCAAGAGCACCGTATTGACTTTGATGAAGCCTTGTCTCTTGTCATCAAGATGACTATCCTATGCTTGGTTTTGGCTTTGGTTGCACAGCTTGATTTGGACCTCTATCAGATGGATGCCAATATAATTTTCTTATATGGGGACTTGCTCTGCTACCAAATGTGAGAAAGAGAAGAAGATTTTTTGTGTTCTTACTCACCTCCCAACCAAATATACCTTCTTTCCACCTTCTAATCAAGTCTCTAGGGCTGTTTTCATGGTGCACCCACGACCGGTGTTCCCAAATAAACAAGTCCTGCCCAATTTAGCAAGAAATCTAAGGGTATCCCCCGAGCTTCAGACCTTGGCACTTCTTGCCCTTGTCCGAGACACACTAATTAATGGCCGTCTTGGGCTACTTGCCCGGCCGAAGGTTATTACGTCTGACACTAACACACCCGCGCTCGGCCACCACCATCCCTTCCATCATCCGTCCCACCCTACCTAACTATCCTCCCTCTCCCCCCAACCGACCGCCCACTCCCTCCCTAGCCTCCCTACTCCCCAAACCACCTGCACAACCAGACCCCCCCATACCACTTGCTTGCCCAACCCCCCTACCCCCCACTAAGCCCCTCACCCTCTCCCCTTTTTTTGCCCCCCATTTCCCACCCCTGGTAAGCCCCCCATCACCCTCCTAGCCCCCATTCCTCCCTCACCGATCGGCACACATTCGCCTTTCCTAATAGGCCCCCATTCACCTCTCATTTCTATGCCCACGTCCCAACTCCACCCCTGCGAGGCTCCCCTTTTACGCAGGTTCTTGTATGAGAGTGGGCATTTCTTTATCATTCCTTTACAAGTTGTTTGCACACATGGAATTTTATTTCCATGCACGTGTGCTTATTAAGCTGTCATTCACGTGCAAGGAAGTGCATGGGGTCTCAGCCGTGCTAAGGTGTTGCTGCTAGTTCACACACAGACATAGTAGATCCTACTACACGCCCTTCTACAATTTTAAATTACTAAAAACACTTTAAAAATCTTTTTTTTGAAAATTTTAAATAAAATCTTGAAATTTTTTTCACAATTATAAGTTAAAAATAATAAATTAAAAATAGAAAAATAAACAATCTAATAAAAATCTAAATTTCCATTAAAATCTCTAAATTTTCAAAAATGATCTAAAAAGTTTCTTAAATTTTTGAAAAAAAACTAAAATTTTGATTATTATTTACACAAACATAAACATAAAATTTTGATTATTATTTACACAAACATAAAATTCAACATCTAATAAAATCAAATAAAAATTAAAAATATATATCTTTAAGAATCCAAAACAAATCTCAAGAAAATTATATGTGGTATTTTCAATATTTTTTTCTCATATTGTAAATTTTTAGCTTAGTGGGATTGCTTTGAGGCCATGGTTTTCTCTTAACTAGTCAATTTTTGTGTGCTCATTCAGATTAGGATGCATTCACATATCCTACACAAGTATTAAAATTTATTTTCTTTTTAACATACCACAAACCACATTTAATTGTTAAAAGAAACCAACTTATCACTTTCTCATATATATCTACACTTAACATACATCATTTTAAACAAAATAAAATCAACCCACTATTCACATTATTGCACACTTTTCATGCACTAAACATGCACATTTTTAATTTGTAAGAAAATGAACCATTTGTCACTCTTACATGCACTAACAAAAAAAGCACTACACACACAATAATTGGTAAAAAAATAAATATACATTTAGAGACCCATGGAGTCAGGATCAAAGTTTGGGTTCATTTGATGCATCAAAAAAATATAATAGTTTTTCTTAAAGGATAAAATGAACTGCAATTTTCTTTTTAAGGTTGATCACCTAATTTTAAAAGAAAAAATCACCCATTGATAATAATTGGTAAAATTCACCTAGCATTAAATCTAAATCTATCTTCATTACACATCTCTCATCTAATCAATGAATGCAATACTTGGGAATGAGAGTGATACTGTCTATTATCCAATCCATATTGATAGGTTTTAGTTATTGGATCTTGGTTTAGTTGTGTCAAGAGTGGTGTAGTTGGTAGTATTTCTTCTATTTTGATGGTCACGCACTACAAGGAAAGAGAGGTATAGCGACGGCGGGTAGCGACGCAGGAATAGTGGCGTCGCTATTTGCGTCGCAAATGCAACGCCCCACAGGGAAAAAAACAGGGCCGAAACCCAAGCGCGTTTCATTTCGCGCATTTTCGTGAGACATTGAGAGAGAGAGAGAGAGAGAGAGAGAGAGAGAGAGAGAGAGAGAGAGAGCGCGCGACGGTCTTGCATAGGGTGAGAGAGGGAGAGGAAGAAGGCTTGCCACCACCGCCGTTCGCGAAGGAGAGGAGGAGCCTTCATCGCGAAGAGGAGCTGCCAAACCCTCGCCATATCTCATCGGTGAGTCCATTCTCTCCTTCTTTTGCTTGTTTAGGAGAGGAAATGAGAGAGAAAGAGAGGGAGAGGGAGAGGGAGAGGGAGAGGGAGAGGGAGAGGGAGAGGGAGAGGGAGAGGGAGAGGGAGAGGGAGAGGGAGAAAGAGAAAGAGAGGGGGAGAGAAAGAGAAAGAGAAAGAGAAAGAGAAAGAGAAAGAGAAAGAGAGGGAGAGGGAGGGGGGAGGAAATGAGAGAGGGAGAGAAAGAGAAAGAGAAAGAGAGGGAGAGGGAGAGGGAGAGGGATGGGAAGGAAATGAGAGAGGGAGAGGGAGGGAGAGTGCATTCTCTCTCTCTTTTACTTTTGCTTATATGATTTGTGTATATATATTGAGAGAGGGAGAGAAAGAGAGGGAGAGGGAGAGGGAGAGGGAGGAAATGGGAGAGGGAGGGGGAGGGAGGGAGAGGGAGAGGGAGGGGGATGAAATGAGAGAACGAGAGGAAGGGAGAGTGTATTCTCTCTCTTTTTTATTTATTTTTTGTATAATTTGTATATAATGAGAGAGGGAGAAGAAATGAGGGAGAGGGAGAGGGAGAAAGAGAGGGAAAGGGAGGAAATGGGAGAGGGAGGGGGAGGAAATGAGATAGGGAGAGGGAGGAAGAGAGGGAGAGGGAGAGGGAATGAGAGAGGGAGAGAGAAAGAGAAAGAGAAAGAGAGGGAGAGGGAGAGGGAGGGGGGAGGAAATGAGAGAGGGAGAGGGAGGGAGAGTGCATTCTCTCTCTCTTTTACTTTTGCTTATATGATTTGTGTATATATATTGAGAGAGGGGGAGGGAGGGAGAGTGAGAGAAAGAGAGGGAGAGGGAGAGGGAGAGAGAGGGAGAGGGAGGGGGATGAAATGAGAGAACGAGAGGAAGGGAGAGTGTATTCTCTCTCTTTTTTATTTATTTTTTGTATAATTTGTATATAATAAGAGAGGGAGAAGAAATGAGGGAGAGGGGGAGAGAGAGGGAGAAAGAGAGGGAGAGGGAGGAAATGAGAGAGGGAGGGGGAATGAGAGAGGGAGAGAGAGAGGGGGGGGAGACGAAAACATAATAGGGAAATGAGAGAGGGAGAGGAGGGAGAAGAAATGAGAGAAGGAGAGGAGAGAGAAAAAAAGAGAATGAAAGGAGAGAGAAAAAGAGATAATATGTTAAACATAATAGGCAAAGAGAGAAAGAGAGGGTGTGGGTGAGGGTCAAGGCAAGGGAGGGAGAGGAAATGAGAGAGGGAGAGGAGAGAGAAAAAGAAATGAGAGAGAGAGGAGAGAGAAAAAGAGAGAAATATCATTAAACCTAATGGAAAAATAGAGAAAGAGAGAGTCAGGGTGAGGGAGGGAGAGGAAATGAGAGAGGGAGAGAAAGAAAGAAAGGGAAATGAGACAGGGAGAGGAGAGAGAAAAAATAAGAGAGGGAGAGGAGAGAGAAAAAGAGAAAATTTTATTAAATCTAATAGAGAAAGAGAAAAAGAGAGGGTCAAGGTGAGGGAGGGATAGAAAATGAGAGAGGGAGAGAAAAAGAGAAAGGTAAATGAGAGAGGAAGAGGAAAGAGAAAAAAAATGAGAGAGAGAGAGAGAAGAGAGAAAAAGAGAGAAAATTCATTAAACCTAATAGGGAAAGTGAGAAAGAGAGGGTGAGGGCGAGGGAGGGAGAGGAAATGAGAGAGGGAGAGGAAGAGAGAAAGGGAAATGAGAGAGGGAGAGGAAACCTAATAGGGAAAGAGAGAAAGAGAGGGTGAGGGCGAGGGAGGGAGAGGAAATGAGAGAGAGAGAGAAAGAGAGAAAGGGAAATGAGAGAGGGAGAGGAGAGAGAAAAAATGAGAGAGAGGAGAGAGAAAGAGAGAAAAATCATTAAACCTAATAGGGGAAAGAGAGAAAGAGAGGGTGAGGGCGAGGGAGGGAGAGGAATGAGAGAGGGAGAGAAAGAGAAAAAAAGAAATGAGAGAGGGAGAGGAGAGAGAAAAAGGAATGAGAGAGAAAGAGAGGAGAGAGAAAAAGAGAGAAAGATCATTAAACCTAATGGGAAAAGAGAGAAAGAGAGGGTCAGGGTGAGGGAGGGAGAGGAAATGAGAGAGGGAGAGAGAGGGAGAGAGAGAGAGAAAGGGAAATGAGAGAGGAAGAGGAGAGAGAAAAATGAATGAGAGAGAGAGGAGTATTTCTCTCTCCTCCCCCTCTTCTTCCGCAGTCTTTCTCTCTCTTCTCTCTCTTAGTTAGATTGGTTAGGTCTCTTTCATGACAGATGGTACCGGAGCTTAGTTTTTAGATCCTTCCTTTCTCTCAAATCCTTCTTTTAGATTTAGTTCTCTTTTCAGTCTCAGGAAATCTTAATTATCTCAGGTACATCAGGACAAGTACAACATTGAACACAATAGGAGTCAAGGAGTACTATAGAGATGGCAGCTTTCTTGGGAATTTACAATAACTGGCTGCATTCCAGGCATAGCCATTGACACAGAGGGAGTGATTGCATTTGCATTCAACTACAGCTCATACAACTTGTCTCCTAATGTATCTGCTGTGATTGAATCCAATAGACCAGGTTCATCATAAAAAATTATGTCATCTGGTAGTCGAAATGCAATTTCACTCTGTGCTCCGCGGTGGCCTCTTTGATGAGAGGGCATATTAGACGACTTGCTGAGAACAGAGCTATGGTTGGGTGGCACATGCATTAGTCCTGATGAGATAGCAACGTCTTCCTTGGGCATGTCAACAAAGGCATGGATTGAACATAGCTGCTACTACTGGAAATGGAAAACCCAAATATTCAGCTATCCGTAGCATTGCTTCTGATTTGATATAGAATTTGTTTTTCTCAACAAGAACAATGCTCAAAATGTCATCTGGAAAGCGCCCAGACCTTTGAAGAAGAGCTCTACCTACTTCACTTTGTAAAGTAGCAAACCTTAAATTGCCATTCATGTCATTGTCAAGTACAAAGTTCACACCCCCATTGCATAGATTGCAAATGCCATAAAAAAGGATGATAGGGCGAGTGTCTGTTGAGAAGTAGGACTCGACTCTCTGGATGGGATTCGAGGAGGCGGTGAGAGAAGAAGTGTTGGCCCAAAACATCTTACTCGGAGTGTGCCTGAGACGAGAGGAAGGGCCTTTACCAGGTGCATGCATGGTCTGCTTGCTTTCTAAGCTAAGGGACAAAGGATTCTTGTCTGCTTCCAAAATCCTTGCAGCCAGATTGCAATCTTGGTCTACATGACTCTACAAATCCTACCACAAATGCTGAGAATGGAAAGATCTGCTCTGTCAAACGAAGGCTTTCAACTTTGCCCATGCCTAGTCTAGTCGACTCTCTCAAGGAGGAAGCAAAGCTCTTTACAAGACACCGACGGGCCTCCATGCTTTCACAAACAAAGGCGCCTGAGCTGTCATACGAGTCCTGGCCAAACGATTGGTTGACTCGTCTAGGCATAGTGAAACCAGCTGATTGTTCAGAGACTCCTCTTAACGTGGCAGCAGCTAAACTACCCCTTGAGTCATGTCTCGAGGAACTTAAGGCCACGTCTCCCATCTCTGTGTTGGTTGGAATTGCTCAAGATAACAAAGGCTGCCACAATCTACGATCACATTCTCTGCCGATGCACTGAATTCATTAAGGTGAGGAACACTAGTCATAGGATGCTTTGACAAGAGTGGTGTTGGAGGCTCCGTATCAATCATCACCATCTCCTATTGTGAGCCTTTGGGATTGTAAAACAAGAATAAATAGTGCAAATCTTAGGACTGGAGTCATATATGTTGTTTCATCACTTGTTGATTTGCTGCTACTGGAATGGGTATAGGTGAGATCCAATAAGTACAGCATTTCAATGAAAAACTTCTCATAGGGCCTATGAAGCCCCAGGGCTGCCCCGGTAAAGCTCCCCTACTGTTACATTCGCCTGTTGTTGCTGTTGATGCCGTTGTTTCTGCTGATCGTTGAAGACGATGATCTCGTGCTCTCGCTGCTGCTCATTGACATCTGAGTTGGCAGCGTCATCAGCACCATCTTCCTCAAGCTTGAATAAAGTATGTCAATCAGCTCTTGCTCTCTCTTTTACATCCAATTGTTGAGCTCAGCCACTTGATGAGAGAGATGGAAGAATTGCATGCCTTCTTGAAGCTTGAGAGTGCCAATTGAATTCCCATCCCCATTCCACACTCTTGAAATGCATGCATGGCTAAATGCTCTTTAAATATCTTTCCCCATTGATCAAGATTTTACTCTAATCCTTAACCGTAATCTTGTCTTGATTCTGACCGATAAGAAAGAAATTTGTAAGAAGAGTAAGTCATGCAATCAGTGAGTCACTGATTTGCAGAGATAACCCTTTTCCCATCCCATTTTCCTTATTGATCATGCATATCATGAAAGGCCCAATCCTCAATTTGTAAATGCATATCATGCTAGTTGCTTAATAATGAATGTCTGCCATGTATATTTCAGGTGAGAAAAAGCCTAATGTCAGGCGAGGTGGCAAGACAAAAGAGGGGTGACCCCCCCTTGCCATCAAAGACCATGAAGGGGTACACAACCCGACCTGGGGGAAACTTTGCCCACCTCCAAGTGATCCGGGGCCCAAAAATTTCTTGCAGGTGCAGGTACACTTGAATGAATAGCCCGAGCCCTGATCATTTACATTCCACAACCTTGTAGATGTATTGGTAATGAGATGTATCACTTGGGAATGTACGGTGGATGTATGCAGTGATGGGTAGGGTATGCAGCCAAGAAATAGTCTTAGCAAGAGAACTATTGATGCAAATGATGTATGGCTCTATGTGGCATTGAGAACCACCATTGAGGCCTAGGATGTCTTGGAATAAGCACCTCAGCATTGGGATAATGTATGCTCATTGAAGGAGTTCTTGTAGGAGCCAATCCCACACAGTCAACCCACAAAAGTCAATTACACCAAAGCCTTCTTGTGTGATTAAGTGCAAACCCCATAGCTCAATTCGAAGAGGGAATTGTCCCCTTTGATTTAAGCCAAAAATCTCCCCATTCCACCCTATGGTTTGGGAGATACGCCCAATTTTGTGCTCAGAGGTATTGTGAGGCAGCAGTCCTACACAGTCAGCCCATAAAAGTCAATTATAGCAAAGCCCTGATCATTTACTGTCAAAGAGATTTTTACATAGCCTCATAAATAGAGGGATCAAGAGCTTTAATTTGAATAATAAAATTTGGCGATCGAAGCTCCCTAGCTTAAGATATTGCCATTTCTGTAACAAGGGGTCTAGTGGACTGCACTTAGGATGGTAGGCCACAAGGGAAAAGCAAAGGCCCAAGAGGACTTCCAGCGTGAAATAAGGGACTCCCATGCCTTAATGAATGATCCTAGCTCAGCCCAAGAGGATTATGAAGACATGTTTGAAGATGGTACACCCGAGATGGACCGCTTGGCTATGCTTAACTACTCTATGCCAACATGAGACCCATCATGCCGACCGGCATCAAGAGTTGGAACAATGCCATAGGGAGATGGAAACCCGCCAAGATCAGCGCCATTCCGAGATGATGGCTGCATTTAGCTGAATTTTCTTACAACAACTCCACTCATTCGAGCATTGGAGTCTCCCCCTTTGAAGCATTGTATGGTTATCGGGTGCCCCTCCCCATCATGATCTTGAATGAAAAGCTTAATCCCCTTGGAAAAGAAGAGTTGGACCACATGCAAGCTTTACTTCAACAATGCAAGACAAATCTCAAAAGGGCTCAAGAGCACATGAAGCTCCATGTTGATGCAAAAAGGAGACCCCTTGACTTTCAAGAGGGTAAATTGGTACTCCTCAAGGTCCCCAAGTCCCGTTATGCTACACTCAAGGATTGTTCTTGCAACAAGTTGGCACACCGCTACTATGGGCCCTACACAATCATTAAGAAGGTTGGGGAATTGGCCTATCATCTCCAACTCCCTCCTACTACTAAGATCCATAATGTCTTCCATGTGAGCCAATTGAAACCCTTCATTGGCATTCCCAAATATTATGTAGAGGAGCTACCCCCCATGGATAAGGAGGGCCTTATTCAGTATATTCCTGAAGCGGCCATTGGGCAACGTGAAAAGCAACTCCGTACCCGTTCTATTCATGAATACTTGATCAAATGGCAAGGCCTACCAATAGATGAAGCTTCTTGGCGCCGGGCCTCTATCTTGGATGAGTTTCCACACCTCAAGGAGGCTGTATTGGCTGGAACTTAACCATCCTTAACCCCTGTTTTGAGCTGCAGTTTGCTTCTGGACAACCAACTGTTTTGCACCAGTTTTGGTCCTGACACATTTTCAGCCCCACTTCCCATACATGACCTGAAAGTGCACCTCAAGGGCTCTGCGATGACACCTCACTTGCCCCAATCGGAGTTTCCTAGAGGAAGTTATGGCTGTTTTTCTCCAACCATCCTGTCTTGGATAGCACACTAGTTACTTCTAGACAGCCATATGTTCTGCAATAGTTTTGGTCCTGAATTATTTTCAGCCTCCCTTCACCCACATGGCTTGAAAGTACACCTCGTGGGCTCCGTAAGGACACCTCACTTGTCCCGTTCGAAGTTTGTTTACACGAAGTTATGGCTGATTTCCTACATCAGACCCCTACGGGACAACATGCTGTCCACCCCATCCAGGGTCTTGTCTATCATGAAATGGTGGATTATAATGCGGGCGAGAGCCTCCCATATGGTCTCCCATACCTCACGCCCCTGGCGCCCCATTTCTCTTCTTTGTCCAGCTGCCCTTGCTTATTGCCATTGTATCATGCGCAGAGTAGTACTCTGTAGCTCCCACTTTTTCTTTTCCGGTTTGCCCCTTGTGTTTTAGGACAAAAACTCTATGAGATGGGATGGTTTGTAACGAGCGGGGGACATAGGAACATGGCATGGGAACATACCAGTCACAGTGACGGTATATAAGGTGTAAGAGGGTATTATGAGGTATGGGAATTATCAAGAATCTCGTTTTTCACCTTCACAAGCTTTCATGGCTTCTTCTTCTTCTTCTTTCTTTCTTTCCTCTCTTTCTCTCTCTTCTCCCTATCTTTCTCTCTCCTCCCCCTCTTCTTCTGCAGTCTTTCTCTCTCTTAGTAAGATTAGTTAGGTCTCTTTCATGACAATTGCCTATCATACTTTACTTTTTGAGGTATGATACATATCTTGATAAACTTCTCAACATTGTGTCTCAAAGAAGGCCAATAAAAGAGATGCTCCATTACTTTAGTTGTAGCATGTACACCTCTATTCTCTAGATAAAGAGAAGCATGACTCTTAGTGATCACCTTAGGCCTAAACTGCTTTGTAACACATCCACGCATCATTAGAAAACCATAAGCACAAAGTGCTCATGCCTCTTGCTATTGCAAAGCTAATCATACACATTCACAGAATCCAAATTAGTAGTACATTGATCTTTCATAACATCCAATTTAGCATGATATACCATAGTGAGAGCCAAAATCTAAGGCTTATAAGATAGTATATCAGCCACCACATTCTATTTTCTATCTATATGCACAATCTGAAAGTGAAATATAGATAAGAAGTTGACCCATCTCATATGCTTCTTAGAAAACTTACTTTGAGTCAAAAAGTAGCGCAATGTTCAATAGTCCATTTGCATTATGAAATCAACCCCTAAAAGATAATGTTTCAATGTCAAAAGTATATGAATTGGAGCAAGCAACTCTTTCTTATAAACTTGAAAATTCCTTTTTGCATCATGGAGAATGTAACTCTCATAGCCACAACTCAACAATCCTATATTAAAATAGACCCTATGTTGTTTCTACATGCACCACATTGAACAAAAAATGACTTTCTTAGATTAAGCAACACAAGCACACGATCTAAAGTCATATTTTCCTTTAACTTCTCAAGTACTGAAATTTCCATTGATATTCACTTAAAAGACACACCCTTTTTCAATTTCAACAAACTTGTGCACATATTTCCTATAATAGAAGCATAGCCCTAAGAAACTATGGATCTTGTACACATTATTCAAAGGTGGCCATAAGTAGATTGTCTTAACCTTTGCAAGATCCATATAAATGCCATTAGCCAACACAATGGGCCCCAAAAAGTGGATCTCATGTAAGAAAAACTTGTTCATCTTGTCATTTATTACCAGCATGTGTTTTTAGTAACTTAGTGAACACAATGTCCAAACATTGCATATGCTCTACCTTATTCTTTGAATAAACAATCTTGTCATCAAAGTGAGTGCCAACAAATCTCCTTTGTGGCCTAAATATGTGATCCATCATCCGATTAAATGTGAAAGGAGCATTCATTATTCCAAAAGGCATGACAAGAGATTCGTACAACCCAAAATATGATTTGAAAGCTATCTTAGGCTCATCCTTTGGTATAATGCAAATTTGATGATACCCACTTTTCAAATCAATACAATTGAATATGGCAATATATCCATAACATCATTGATTTGAGGGATCGAAAATTAAGTCTTTATTATGACTTTATTCAAAGCACAACATTGAATGCAAGAACATTCACCTAACTAAATTCTCCTCTTGTTGGTCAACAATTAACTTGTAGGGTGGCTTATTAAGAGGGCTACTTCTAAGGATAAGATCTATGCTATGATCCATCAGCTTTTTAGGCGGTAATTGTCTCCTCAGAAGGGACTGAGAAATGCAATTAGCATACATTTTCAAACATGACATGCGATCATTTTCTAACTTAGATGTGTTACTAACATTTTCATTACCAATCTTATCCTTAGCGAAAACCAAGTACATTGATAATGCCATTTTTCATTACTTTAGAAATGGTAGTGGAAGCCAATACAATAGGGATAGACTCCCCTTTCAAATTTTTATGCTGAATATAGTGATCACTTTAGCATGTGAATCAATCATTGCATATACACAACGGCACCAAGTCATACCAAGCAAAACATTGACCCTTGTATGCCATACCAACTTCTCCCATGGTTCCCATCTCATCCTCTCTAATGCCTAGATGGGCTACCATGTCCTTGGCTTGTGCCCCATTATCAAAGAAGATTAATACATTCTGATCTCTAATTTTACCCCATCCTCTACATCGCTTTGTAGCATCATCATTAAATTGATCAGTAACAACATCTAGCACCAAACCAATCAATGTTTCAAGCTTCTTTTCCTTGGGATTTCCCCGACTTTTTGATTTTCCAGCTTGCTACATTATGGGATAGTCCTTCGTCATGTGACCATCTTGTTCAAAACAAAGTATTTATTTGCATACCTTAAACTCATTCATTATGCAACTATTTTCTAGTCATTTTCTTGTTGTTTTAACCTCTTTTAGCCTGATTTTTAGATATTCCCTACTTCTCAATCCTTGAAAACTTCTTATTTGGCCCCCACATAACAAAGCATCAATTGTATTGCCTGTTTCAATGAGCTAAGACATGCTAGATACAATGGAGTTGATGCAAAAATCCCTAATTTCTTTAGGCAACCCACATACATACTTTTCCACTTGCTCATAAAGAGGAACTGGATGATAAGAAGTCACTAGTAGCAAGGCATATAAAGCCTTCTTATTATACTATTCCAAATTCTTACATTGCATTGCATCAAGCTTATTCTGAGCTGTCATAATGCCCCATCAAATGTACTAGTTAACCAATTTAAAGCAAACATATGCTTAAATTGTACCCATCTTGGAAGTTGATGGTATCTGGCAATGGAACCATGAAACTAGCCTTCCTTCTTGAAGGGGGCAGTAATGACCCGCAACAATTATAAGCAACTAATTACATAAAATTGAAACACACAAATTACCACTGAATCTTAGACAATGGACAACATATTGGCCCCAAAACAAGCACCCCTTGTGGTATTTTTCTCACTCGTATTGCAATCTAGAAGGATTACATTGAGATTCATTGAATCTTCTTTGCTCTTAATTTACCTCTTGATGTGAAGAATGACCAAGAAGCCTTCAAACCAATTTGCCCCTTGGTTTGCTTGGGGATTGGCCTTCACTTATGCTCTGTGGTTAACAAATTCAATCCCAAATGTCAACTAGCTAAATGACCATTTGAATCCCAATGTCAAAATTCAAGTCTCTAGGCCTTCATTTATGAGTAAGTTTCTTAAGATGGCTATCAAACCCTAATTTTTGCTATAAATTAGGATTTACAGCTAAGATTAGTCAAAATCTCTATCTCCAATGGCCGATTTGTTGGAAATTGTTGATGAAGAATGGGGAAAGGCTGGAGGCTGAGAGAGAATGCTGTGGAGAGATAAATTTTTTATTTTCATGATGATGAGAATTGGAGAAAATCAATTGTTGTTGTATTTAAATAGCCATGGAAGCTATCTAGATTGTCAAGTTCTCTGAAAATTTCTGTCACCTATTAGAGCCAAATGGTGTCATTTGTGTCCATAGGGCCTTAGGGAGCTACAGTTGCTTGGTTAAAAGCCTCCCTTAATGACTACAAATGGTCCCCAACATTAGGTGGCTTGATCACATAGCCTCTATCTAGCTATTGCACTACACAATGAGACTCTCTCTCTCTCTCTCTCTCTCTCTCTCTCTCTCTCTCTCTCTCTCTCTCTCTCTCTCTCTCTCTCTCTCTCTCTCTACCCTCCAAAATCAGTTTTCCCACTTCCATGGGCAAGTTTTGCCAAGAAGCAGCCTTCCAAAAACAAATTTCACAATTATTTAACTTTTTTAAATGTTATTTTAGAATGTTAATTTTGAAAATTCAATTTAATAATTATTTATAGCACAAAAAAATCAACTAATCAATTAAATTGGCTAAGCCAATTTATCACCCAAGTGATCTTGAGCACTCATGAGTCTAGGTGATAAATTTGCTAGGCCAATTTATCACCCTAGTGATCTTGAGCACTCATTAGTTTGGAATTGGTATTAATCAATTAATTAATGCCAATTCTCTAGTGTCAACATTGACACTTAGGGATCATTAAATAGTTTAGGTAAAAATATGATACTAGGTACCACCTAGTACTTGTCCGATATAACTTGTTACAACTTTTGCCTTTGGCATCAACTAATATCTTGGGGTCCTTGGTTCCACATTGTGAAATAACTAGCTTGCACCTCACATGTGCAAGTTACATTTTCACATTTGATTGACTCTTTAATCAAATGCTAAGAAAAACATTAAAATTTCACATCATCTTGACAATAAGAGACAATACAACATGCATGGGAGTGAGCTCGCACACTCTCACAAAATAATGCATCCAAACATAACATATCGAAGCTCCAAAAAATAATATCCTTCTAAAAGTAAATTTGACACTCTTGCTTTGACATTCTTTGTTTTTGCCTTTCACATTTGTTGTTACCAAATATCATGTCAAAATGGCATGTATGCTTTAGCAATGTATGTAATAAGAGTGCTCACAATATAGAGAATCAAGTAAGTGCTATCTAAATACCTATTTGAAGAGACCAAGTCCCATGTCATATGGTCACGGATTCGGCTTGAAGCTTGGTAGTATATTAGTATGCTTCATGATGCATGTAACTTAAATAAAAGTGAGTTAGCTAAGTCAACAATTTGGATTAACTAGCTCACTTTGTTTTGTATAGTGCAATACGTATTAAAGTGGCTAAATCACTTTGTATAGCACAATATTTACTACTATTAATATTGTGATATCAATTCATGCCCAAAAGGCTAACACACTTTACATGAACTACCAACAACGTTTTATAAAAGTAAAATTAAGCAATCAATTGCAAATGTGAAAAATACTTTGCACTTAAGGAAAAAGAGGAAACTCCAAGAATGAACTTAATAGCCTAAAAAGCAAAACAAGGGTGAGAATGTAGCAAGACCTTTTTAGTAGACACTAAACAATTTGTGCTCGCAGGATGATGTTAAAAATTGTACACTTAGGACATCACAAACTAAAGGCAAAGATAATGGGGGGAAGTAACATTTGCTAAAGTTAAGGGAGGTGATAACGTTTTCTAAAGGTTAACGGAGATCATAACCTTTCGTCAGCTTTAACCGCGATAATCTTATAATTTTAACCATAGTTAGTAGTTTGTACAATACATGTCAATACTGACTGGCCTGAAATTCGTCTCAAATACACAGAATGAAGGCTTACAGAAACTGCGCTTGTTGACTGCCACATTGCTCTTGCTACGTTCATTTCCTTCCGATTGCAGGCTCTGCGGCACAACAGGTTTTCCATTTCCCCTTTTCTTAGCTTCAAATTCAAGTTGTGTAACTCTCGGCTTACGATCGTGGACTAAACAATGAGCAGAATTTGAGTAATTGATGATTGGTTCGGAGCCCCTTTAGCTGCCATAGCTGTTCAAACGCAGACATGGTCAAGGCATGAAGGCATTGAGAAGATTAGTCTACTAATAAGGCGCTTTATCCAGGTTCTTTTCCACTGTATTGATCTTCCAGCTTTCAGATTGATCAGGCTTTATGTGACTTCATAGTGTTACCTTGTTATTATGTTACAAACTGGGGAATAGCATTTTCAAATCGGGGGATCTTTTTCTGTGTGTGATTGGCTTGCTGTCATTCCTCACACGGTGCTTTGTCTTGCCAGAATTCCCTGTTCTTAAGGGCAGATTGTTGAAGAAGGGGTTTTTGTTTTTTTTTGGGGGGGTGGGGGGGGGCAGACGCTCTTTCATACCTATTGTTGGTGCTGAGTATCCGAAATTCTATTGTTCAATTGCTCTTGTTGGTGAGATGCTCATAGCACTTTGGAATTTGATTCCTTGGAATTGGAAGAGGAATCTCCTAGAGGATCTGGGGGAGCAGGGGGTTGGCCCTGCTCTTTCATAATCTATCATGGATCTTGATTTGACAGCATCTTCCTCGACAAAACAGACACTTTCAGGTGACGAAATGAGCTAGAACCCTGTCAGATATTTTCCTACACCACTGGCATGTAGTCAGCAAAAATTTTGCATGTTCAAAGGCTGTTTTGATGGTTGGGGGGGGGGGGGGGGTAAAAGGGTTTGGCACACTTTGTAATTTTCAAGAGTTTTGAGCTATTTAAAGTCACTCTTGGCGGTCTGTCTAAGTCAGTTATTGGCGAGAATGGGGAGCTGGATGGTGAGTTTGTGGATTGAGATACTGTGATTGGAGTGTTTGTCGAGGTTATGGACAGTGAGTCTGTGGATTGAGATACTGTGATTTGAAGTGTTTGTGAAGGTTGATCAAGGATGATTGTGATAAACTGAGATCTGTCCCAGACTTTGCAGCATGTGTACTCTGTGGATACAGAGCATGAGAGTGTGCAGGATTGCATACGGGCTGGATCACCGCTGTACTCTCTGTATCAGCTGAGCACGTCCTTGCCTAATCCAGGGCAGTCCCCAGGGCAGTCATGGTAGCCTGCACTTGGTGTCGCACAGCTGCAAACTTTCTACTTGTTCTCTTCAATCCATGTGCCTGTACTTGTGCTGATTGGCACTCATGTCACGACTGGTTCCAACTATTGTTGCTGTTGCAATAGGCAGGATGCTGATCACCATCGATAATGCTACTTTCCACAATGCTTATGTTTTAAATGGAACGTGCAAAACATTTTACCCAACCATCAGTAATGTCTTGCAACATTATTAAACATATAGTGTTTTAATGTTTCATTTTAATGTTGCCACATCAGCAAAAGCAATGAATAATTGAATTGTTGACTGCATCTTGACAGCTTTGCAAACTCCTGATTTGATAACTTGACTGTTGGCAGTTGCACAAGAAGTACCATTGCCAACCATGTGGGCACATCATTAGGTCCCATGTACTACACTCTCCCCCACTAGCACTACAATTATTCTTAGTGGTGCTGCACTTGTCTAATCCATGAAGGTGCAACCAATTGCTTGAAGAAGGCCATAAGGCTCTAGCCCATGGAAAGTTGAACTTCTTGAAGAATGCGCAACCAATCTTTTGATAAAGGCCACAAGCCTTTAGCCGATGGAACGCAATACCTGAATTGCTTTAGAAATGCCTTGCTCTTTAGTATGTGTTAATGCTACCATATGTATCCACCATCATCCATGACTAGATTAGCAGCCATAGTGCCTAGTTATGCTAAGCAAGTAAGCCTTGTATATTGTAACAAACCTTTTGTATATTAATTGTTATGAAGACATATTGGCTCAATGATTCCAAATTAATTTGATGCTCATGTACGTTGAAAGGCGATTTATATTATTTAAGTATTTCAAAATGTGGTTCAATGTTCATCATTCTATTTAAGGGTGGTCAATGGGCCAAAATACCCTTTAGTTATACTTGGGTTGTCATTGATGAGATGCCCAAGAGAAATTAAAAGTTTAGTTGAGCGGTCAGATTGACCAGAAAGCTCAAATGACTAAGATTTTTACACTCAAATAGTCACATTGACTAGAAGTCCATACAATGAGTGGTTTGAGAAAGTAAAACTAGATGCTTGTGATCAAAGAAACAAACCATGAACTGGTGAAGCTATATAATGAAGCTCTTTAGAAGCTAAATTCGACAACTCCTAAAATTTAGGAGGTTACTATTTTTGAAAGTTGGTCAAATGGAAAATTTGCTCGCTCAAAGACTTTGGAATTTTGCAAGGAACAATTTTTTCTTCAGCAGCAATATCAACTTCTTAACCATTTAAGAGATTTTTAGAGTAGAAAGTTTGGAAGCTTCTTTCTCTAGAAAAATGACATGTGACATCTAGAATAGGACATGCGTCATTTCGAAGAGACAAGACAAGTATTCTTACACTTATTTTTAGCATACACTTATCATTTGTAGCCTTCACTTTTTACTTTTGAGCACCCAAGTCCCATACCTATATATTGGAGGTTTTTCTCTTCAATTGGAATAAGCTCTCATATTGAAATTTCAGCCATATGTATATGCTTTGTATTCTCCTTTCTATCTCTCATTCAAAAAGCACTTTCGACTTAGCTTGATCTAATCCAAGCACTAAAGAAGAAAATCAGCTCGTTGCTCAGAGTTTGTATAAATTAGAGTTTGAAAACTATAATTTTCGGAACTGCAGCAAATCAGCCCTTTTATATACAATTTATGCACTTGTTGGTGTCATGGTTTTGTTTCAATAAATTCTTGTAAACGGAGAGAGACCGGTTCTTCTCTCAATGTGGTGTTGACTCTTTTCTCTTTCTCTCCTAATTTTCATGGTGATAATTGATCGAGTTGGTTAAGTTTAAAGTATTATCATTATCACATTTTTCCTCTTGCTTACATTGATATTAGAGTAAGGACTTTTTCTTTGCAAGAACTTTTATGGGTGACAAGATCTTTAGGTTTAACTTTCTCACCATGTCAAGAGGCAAAGAGGAGAATTTTAGTGAACAACTAAAAGGCTCCCGACACTTTGTATTTGTATGCTTCTCTAATTATGAGAAGATATAAGGATACAAGGAGTTGAAAGCCGATCTAGAAATTCAAGATCTGATGGAGAGAACGACTAAAGTATGGGTTGAAGCGAAGGTCTTTGAAGATTTTCTTATTGAGAAGACTCTTGAGACATATGGTATTACAGCTGTGAAGGTCTATCTTAAGATAAAAGGTATCAATGTTATTGATACAATTAAGTCTATGAAAGGTAACGCATCACCTATCATTCGAGGATCCATCCAAGCGGTAACTTCAAAGTCTCATCATAGACAAGCTGCTTCCTCTTATCCCAAGAATCACTCTATGAAGAAGGAGAAGGAGAAAGTCAAAGAACTGGCCATTTCCATGGTAGTTGAATCTCCAAAGATGCTTTCAATAAAGGAAAACGATACTAAAAGAGACTTTAAGCTTGGAGAGAAAAGCGTCAAGTTTGATGTTTTCTATGGTAAGAGAGATTCTCAAAAAGTTGTCTTTTACTAGACAATTTGATGCTACTTTTGGTAGTAAAGATTGTACAGAAAAATAAAAAATTAGGATGGTTAAAATGCATTTAAAGGATGCTAGTTTGAATTGGTGGCTCAAAGTTGTTGAAGAGGGAAAGTAACCTAGGTCTTGGAAAGAGTTTTAGGAGATATTCAACAAGAATTTTTTGCCTTCATCCTTTGAAATTGATGTGCAACAAGAATGGGATGAGCTGAAACAAAGCCATAGAAACAATGCTGAAATATATATCAACAGGTTGACATTTGTTTCTTTTAAATTTATATCTCTTAATAAAGTTCATTTCAATATGGAGATGAGAAAGTTTATCCATGGATTATATCCAATGGTACGGAGAACTATCAAGATGACAAAGCTTGATACTTTGGAAGTAGCCCAAGATGTGGCCTCAGAAGTCCTAGGACTACATATATCATGGATGATTGGTAAAGCCTCAAAATGTAACAAACCTTTTTGTATATTAATTGTTACTAAGACATATTGACTCAATGATTCCAAATTAATTTGATGTTCATATACTTTGAAAGGTGATTTGTATTATTTAAGTGTTTTAAAATATGATTAAATGTAGATGCCCAAGAGAAGTTAAAAGTTTAGTCGGGACAGATTGGTCAGAAAGCTCAGATGACTAAGATTTTTACACTTAGATAGTCACATTGACTAGAAATCCATAAAATGAGTGGTTTTAGAAAGTAAAACTAGATGCTTATGATTGAAGAAACAAATCATGAATCGGTGAATCTATATAATGAGCTCTCCAAAAGCTAAATTTGGCGACTTTTAAAATTTAAAATGTTACTATTTTTGAAAGTTACTCAAATGAAAATTCTGTTCATGTCAAAGGCTTTGGAATTTTGTAAGGAATAATTTTATCTTTAGCAACTATCTCAAATTCTTGACCATTTGAGAGATTTTTAGAGTAGAAGGTTTGGAAGCTTCTTTCTCTAGAAAAGTGACATGTGACATCTAGAAGAGGACATGTGTCATTTTGAAGAGACAAGTATCCCTACACTTGCCTTTTTCAGTAAACACTTGTCATTTTGTAGCTTCTACTTTTCACTTTTGAGCACATAAGCCTCACACCTATATATATTGGAGGTCTCTCTCTTCATTTGAAACAAGCTCTCATGCTAAAATTTCAGCCATATGCTTTGTATTCTTCTATCTATCTCTCATCCAAGAAGCACTTTCTACTTAGTTTGATCTAATCCAAGCACTAAAGAAGATAATCAGCTTGCTACACGAGTTTGCAAAAGTTGGGGTTTCAAAACTCTAATTTTCAGAATTGTAGCAAATCAGCCTTTTGTATATGGTTCAGGCACTTGGTGCCCGTGGTTTTGTTTCAGTGAATTCCTATAAAGGGGGAGGGGTTGGTTCCCTTCTCAATGCGGTGTTGACTCTTCTCTCTCTCTCTCTCTGTGTTTTTCTCTCTCTTTCTCTTTTAATTTTCATGGTGACAATTGATCGAGTTGGTTAAGTTTAAAGTATTGTCATTCTCACATTCTTTGCTAGGCTTACATTGGTATTAGAGCAAGGACTTCTTCTTTGCAAGAACTTTTTTGCATGACAAGATCTTTGGGCCTAACTTTCTTACCATGTCAAGAGGCGAAGAGGAGAATTTTGATGAACAAGTGGAAGGCTCCTAGCACTATGTATCTATATGCTTCTTTGATTATGATAAGATATAAAATTCAAGCTTTGATGGAGAGAAGGGCTAAAGCACGGGCTGAAGTGAAGGTCTTTGAAGATTTCCCTATTGAGAAGGCTCTCGAGACATCTCAGCATGAAAGGTATCAATGTTATTGATGTAACTAAGTCTATGAAATGTAACATATCATCTATCATTCGAGGATCCACCCAAGCGGTAACTTGAAAGTCTCATCATACACAAGTTGCCTTCTCTTGTTCCAAGAATCTCTCCATGGAGAAGGGCATGGAGAAAGTCAAAGAACAGGCTATTTCCATGGTAGCTAAATCTCCAAAGATGCTTTTAGCAAAGAAAAATGATGCTAAAAGAGACTGAAGCTTGGAGAGAAGAGCGTGAAGCTTGCTGTTTTCTATGGTAAGAGAGATTCCCAGAAAGTTGTCTTTTACTGGACAGTTTGATGTTGCTTTTGGTGAAGATTATATAGAAAAATAAAAAATTAGAATGGTTAAAATGCATGTTAAGGATGCCACTTTGAATTGGTGGCCCAAAGTTGTTCAAGAGAGAAGGAAACCCAACTCTTGAAAAGAGTTTAAGGAGATGCTCAACAAGTTTCAGCCTTCATCCTTTGAAGCTAATGTGTAACAAGAATGGGATGAGTTGAAACAAAGCTATGGAGACAATGTTGAAACATATATTAACAGGTTTACAATAGTTTTTTTTTCATTCACATCTCTTAATGAAGTTCCTTTCAATATGGAGATGTGAAAGTTTATCCATGGATTACATCCGACAAAATGGCGAGTTGTCAAGATGACAAAGCATGATACCTTGAAAGTGGCCCAAGATGTGGCCTTAGAAGTTAAAGGACTACATATGCTATGGATGCTTGGTAAAGTCTTAAAAGAAGAACCACAAAGTAAGAAGACCAAGATGTTTGACCAAAAGAAGTCATATAAATAAGAACCAAGGCAGAAGGATGGAGGTAAACCACCTTTGCCATCCAAAAGGAAACTAACATATCAACAGTTAGTAGAATATATAAGAGAAGGAGGATATCTCTCTTGTGGAGAAAAAAGATATACGGCTGGTCAATGTTCTAATAAGCCAAAGAAGGAAAACCAACCCCAAAAGACCCCTCAAGCAAACGCTGTACCTAAGGAATCCTTGTAACAATATGAAACTTCGCCAGAGAAAATGAAGCTTTTTATGGCTTGGGGTAAGATTGCTAATCAACCTGTTCTCATTCATTTTGATACAGGGGCTATATATCATTATATCCATTCTCGGATTGTTGAAGCTCTACATTTACCAAAGGAGAGGTTTGGAACACCAGAAATGTTAGGTGCTACTTTTCAAGGAATGGAGTCTGAAGTTATTCTAATTCTGGGGAAACTACGATTTGAGATAGGAGATTATGTAGATCATGAGAGTTTTGCCATAGGAGATCTTGGTCATTGTAATGTTATATTAGGAATACCTTGGCATAGAAAAATAGATCCAACCATTTAAATTCCCTTTCAAGGGTAAAAATGTCTCTTTTGATGTAGGAGTGGAAGGAAACTCTATTCCCATCTTATCTCATGTACAAATTTGTTAAGCAATGAAAAAGTCTATTTCCTTGTATTTGATTTTTGTTAAAGATTGTAACAAAGAGTCTAGAATTGAATTTTCTATCTCAAATATGAACGAGGACCGAATGAGTTTCTTAAAGGACCATGAAGATTGTTTTGCAAACACTTTACCTGACAAGTTACCTCCAGAGAGTCTAGAAAATCATCACATTGATCTCATTCATGGGAGTTCACCTCCAAATAGGTCACCCTATTGTGTGAGTCTAACACAACAAGAGGAGATTATGAAGCAAGTGAATGAGCTCTTGGAAAAGGTTCTAATAAGGTTTTCCATTTCAAGAATTGATGATATCTTGGATAGATTGGATGGATCCAATGTATTCAACCAGATTAACTTGAAGAGCGGCTGCCATGAGATAAAGCTTGCTTCTCAAGATGTTCATAAAACAACATTCAGGACAACTTTTGGTTTGTATGAGTTTCTTATGCTACCATTTGGTCTCATTAATGCTCCTACAACTTTAATAGAATGATGAAAAGAATCTTTTGGAGCCCCACGAGGAACACCAAGGAAAAGGGAATTCTCTTGCAAGAAAATCTATCTTGTAACACCAACAAGCTTGTTTATTATGTTTCATATGATCACAATGAAGAAAAACACCAGGCACAACAAATCTTCATGCAACATCATGTAGATCTCCCACGGATTTAATAGAATCAACCATATTCTTCAATATCTTCACAAAATCCATCAATATAACAAAGAAAGCAAAGGAATACACCATCTTTGAATGGAAATACATCACATAGTATTCATCTTCAATATCTTCATAGTCTTCTCTCTCAATCTCTCATATACAATCACTCTGTTCAGTAGAATTGGCTATCTCTGACTCTCTCTCTCTCTCTCTCTCCATCAATAATACATCATCTCCTCACTATAATCTCTCAAAAATCACTCTCAATAATCCTTCTTAGGTCGTGGATACCCCTCCCAAGAGGTATGTCTGATATGAAGAGTCACCAGAGCCACTACAGTGTCCTTTCATAGCTCACTACTATCACTTCACTCTAGTCTTCACTTGAGTCTTTAGCAGCTACTTCTTCCTCTTCTTTCAGCTCTTTTGCACTTGTATTCACCTCTTTCCAAGGCTAGAAAACTTTCCCAAGCTACACTCTCATCCATCAGAACACATACAGAAGTATACAGAACAATCACAGAACAGTACCAGAACAGCTACAGTACAGAATAGAACAGAGACAGAAGCTCTATAGAAGACCTACAGAAGGTTACAGAAGGTCATCAAAACCACATAACTCATAATACTCAAACCATTCCAAACTCTCACAAACCATTCAATAAACTTTCACAAGATCTGAATCTTCATCAATCATCAACCCATCCCTCCTTACAGAAGACAATCAGAACAAAACAGAACAAAACAGAAGCTATACAGAAGGTTTACAGAACCAATTAGAACCTATCAGAACATCACAGAACCTCATATCTCCAATGATAAACATCATAAACTTCCAAAACACAATCAATATCATCCAAAACACTCTCAAACCACTTCCAAACCAATTAATCATCTCATAAAATCAACCATTCAGCTCTCAAAAACAACAAAAATCAGCCAAAAAACAAGTCATTTCAACACTCAACATATCCCCACACTTAATAAGGAAGCGTCCTCGCGACCCAAGAAAAAGGGAATACAAGTTCATTTAAAAGCTCAACTTTGATCTTCAATATCTCTTCAAAAACAATCCATCACACCACGAAGCATGCAAAATCTATGCACATGGCTGAGCCATTAATCTCAAAAACTGAAAAGAAACCATAAATCTTTCACTTAATAATGAATAAACTCGTTATCTTCATCATCTTCATCCATAGCTTCAATCATTATACAAGAACAAAAGGGAAAAGAAGAATTTCTGCATAAAAGACAGAGGAGAGAGGAGAGAGAACAACTTTTTGCACCACCAAAAAGGAGAATGTGCGATCGAAAAAGAGAGGGAAGAGAAAGAGGCACATAACCATTCGTGCACTCCACCCCACCTCTTTCCCAAAAAGCACACCCCTTCGTATTTTTATTATTTCTTTGAAACTTTGATACATTTGATATTATAAGACCTTTGGCCTTTAATTTTGAGTATTCCTACCCTTCACAAATGCATGCACGTAACACTTTTGTGTATACCATTTGTTTATTATGGTTTATGTGGATGTGGCCCCCTCATATCTCTATCTCTTTTTGGTGATTTTGTAACAATGTAGTATTATTCTCTTGACAAAAAATATAAATATGATGCATGCTTGGATTCTTTTGTGCCTTGTTTTCATGCTTCTTTTGAGTGTCATCATAT
The DNA here is from genome assembly GCF_053477565.2 of Lygodium microphyllum. NCBI lineage: Eukaryota > Viridiplantae > Streptophyta > Polypodiopsida > Schizaeales > Lygodiaceae > Lygodium > Lygodium microphyllum. Next base: position 131,200,088 of record NC_141145.1, read on the forward strand.
TCCTCCCACACTGAAATGTGAAGCGTCCTCGCGAACCTTGCCAAAGAAGAACCACTGTCTAACATAAACAACTTCCAAAATTGTTAGTAAAACAACTTCGACCATAAGGCCTAGCCATGGTAGGGTATGGAACTCCAAATCCACAACCACCAGAGTAAGGGAGCTCCTGCCTCAAATACTCCCACACTGAAAAACTTTACTAGTCTTCAAAGGATAGGGTTTTGTCTTCCACATGGAATCACAAGCACAACTTTCTCCATCCCAATAGAGAAAGAAATAAAACTCCATCATCTAGCTCCAAAGGGGCACTTGAGAAAATATGGTTTAATTGTATATGTAGCTTCATGTATCTTCTGATGTGGGGGTTTATCTTTATATATCTTCTCATGGAGTATTTAATAGTGTTGTTATATATGAATGTAAAGTGAAAACTCTTGAAAGCTTAGCTTTGAGAGAGTATTGTGATTTGGTAAAGAGTTGTCACTTTTGAATGTTAACAATGGATTAGGAGGGTTACTAAGCTTTGATCCTCTTAGATTCTTAATTAAATTTTTTTCCTTTTAGTCTATCTTATCATTTTTCTTGATGGTTGCTGTTTGCAGGAAAAAGAAAAAGAAAAAGAAAGATGTAAGGGATGTCAGCAATATATGCTAGAAGGAGAGGTTGATGGTGATCATGGGTGGAGGAAAGCACCACATGTAGAAAAGTAAGGTGGTAATATTAAGGTATTATAAATAAGTTAGAAGGGCTAAGGGGTGGAAGGAAGTGCGACAATTAAATGGGAAAATGATGAAAGGGGTAAGATCAAACAAAAGAACAATGGTGTTTAATATTCATATTAATATTTTATTTTAAAAATTAGGTTAAGGATTGGGGAGATATGACGCGATAAGGAAAGAAACACATGGCTACCATGTGGAGGATGAGGGAGAGAGGGATAGATAAATGCAGAAGTAGGGCGGGAGTTGTGATACGGCCGGCATTAGATACCATACACTCCATCTTCTTTTTATTTCCCTTGTCCTCTAATTCCTTCTTTCTTTATGCTTCTTCTTTCTTCTTCTTTGGTTATTGGTTGGGAACCAGGCAAACAGCGCTGTAGAGGGAAGGATAGTCTTTTGAAGAAGACTAGATTCTTCGAGATGACAAGAAAGAGGAGGCCATGCTGGTAGGCAGATCGTGTGGTGAGTGGATAATTGTGGTAGAGGAGGGAGAGTTCAAGATGAGAAGAGAAGGGGAAAGATGTAGTTGCTACTCCCATGGCCATCGTCAGAGGATGGTTGCGATGGCTACCCTACCCATCAGGGAAGCATGAGCCGTCGGCTCTGGATGAGGTAGGAATGATGGGGAAGGAAGGACTGAGGGAGAAGATAATGAGAGGCATCACTGCTTTGTTGTGTGGTGGAGAGGGGTATAAGAGGGGGGGAGAGAAATATGGAAGATGGTGAGGACTTATTCATATTTCCTTCTGCGACAATTTCATTTGCTTCTTCTTCTTTTGCAAGTATCCCTTCACAAATGCAATTTCCTTTAGCAAATGTAATTGATACTGGTATCACCATTCATCATCTCCTTCTTCACCCTCTTCAATCCCCCCAGGGCATCCGCCTCCCAGATCATCGCTTTCACTCCTCTTTCAACAAGGGTTGCTAAGGCAACAACATCCCCGTCATGTTGTCCTTGCTAATCAATAAGAACTTCCCTACCGTGTGACCAAATCAAACCTTGCTTTACTAGAACCTGTGGCTTGGATGGATAGTGATCGTTTGGGAAAAAAGACAGGATGGTGTTGACTATGGTAAAGAGGCTTAGGGTGATGCCATTTTGCTGCTGCTGAGGAGGAAACGACTGACAATTGAAATAATCAAAAAATTAGCACGGCCGATCATGGTGCAGGGAGATCAAGACTTCCCCTCTTTCTTTCTCTTCTTCGTCTTCTTCTTCTTTTGCTTTTTCTCTATGTTGTTTGTGATGCACGGAGGCCAAGAGGTTGTGGCGAGGAGGGGAAGATGATTATTGAAGGCATCAACGCAGGAAAAGGAGCAAGCTATCTTGGAGCAGGCTATCTTGAAGATAAGGGAATCCTTTGGGATAGTGATGGAGACGAATCATCGTTTCTCTCTATGGCCAAGGAAATCCTGGTGCCATCTCGTCCTGTTATTACTGCTGCATTTTCCTTCTTTCTATTCTCCTTTCTTCTTTTTCTCCTATTTCTTTTTTCTTTGACTGATAGCCTCAACTTCCATTCGTCTCTTGGAGGAGAACCAATTTGCAACTTGGATTATTTTGAATGTCTCCTACTTTTGTGAAGGAGGAAGAGACGGCCATGTAGAATTCTCCTCCTCTCTCTCTTTAATCTTTAAGATAGAGTGTGATTATCAAAACCCCTCGGAGCACACAAAGGGCCACAAAGGGCTGTGGTCCTTCTGTTGTTTACAATTGTCTTTCTTCTTCTTTTCTCTCCGCCATGAAAACCTATTTAAACCTTATCCTGCCCTAGGCCATCTCCTATCATATATTCCAATAATACAGTAGAATTTTATCATGACCCTTTCTTCCTCTTGATATTGTTGGTTTGCCACCACCAGCTTCTCATTTTAGTGTAGCATTGACATTTCTTGTTGTCACGCAATCTCTCTCAAGTTGTAGTGGTTGAGATCAGCTTCTTCCCCGGCTGTGCACCAAAATGATAGCAACCCTCCCACGGCAGGAAATAAACATGAAACCAAGGTAGAAGCATGCAAAATCTATGCACATGGCTGAGCCATTAATCTCAAAAACTGAAAAGAAACCATAAATCTTCCACTTAATAATGAACAAACTCGTTATCTTCATCATCTTCATCCATAGCTTCAATCATTATACAAGAACAAAAGGGAAAAGAAGAATTTCTGCACAAAAGACAGAGGAGAGAGGAGAGAGAACAACTTTTTGCACCACCAAAAAGGAGAATGTGTGATTGGACAAGAGAGGGAAGGGAAAGAGGCACATAACCATTCGTGCACTCCACCCCACCTCTTCCCCAAAAAGCACACCCCTTCGTATTTTTATTATTTCTTTGAAACTTTGATACATTTGATATTATAAGACATTTGGCCTTTAATTTTGAGTATTCCTACCCTTCACAAATGCATGCACGTAACACTTTTGTGTATACCATTTGTTTATTATGGTTTATGTGGATGTGGCCCCCTCATATCTCTATCTCTTTTTGGTGATTTTGTAACAATGTAGTATTATTCTCTTGACAAAAAATATAAATATGATGCATGCTTGGATTCTTTTGTGCCTTGTTTTCATGCTTCTTTTGAGTGTCATCATCTTTAGATCACATTGGAAGTTTATAGATACTTTCTTTAATGATCTTTTGGTTCATTTAAAAGATGAAAAAGAGCATAACCAACACTTGAAAATAGTGTTTCAAGAACTTCGTAAACACAAACTTTATGTGAATGAAAAAAGAGTGAATTTTTCTTAGAAGAGATTCACTACTTGTGCCATATTGTATCCAAAGATGGGATTCAAATGGATCCAGAAAAAGTCAAGGCTATTGTAGAATGGCCAGAATTGACTAGTGTTCATGAAGTTTGAAGTTTTTTGGGATTAAGCTATTATTACAGGAGATTCATTAAATGATTTGCAGTGGTTGCTAGACCATTGCATGATTTAACCAAGAAAGCGGTGGCATTCCAATCGACCAAACTAAAATAGGAAGCTTTGAAATTAAGGTGTGGATCAGAAGAGGGTGGGATGGGAGGGATTTGAGAAGAGTAGCTTATATGCTCAAATGAAACAGAAGATGTATATATACTTGATGAAGGATGTTTGCTTCGAGAGCCCCCTCTATTAAAGTTTACATATAGAAAACTATCCGGATTCTATATACAAAAGGAGAAACAGGAGAGGGTTTTGATTCATACGACTTGCTTGTTGTCCCAAATGTTATATATCCTCCATGATTGGAGAGGTAGCCAGTCTCACCAACCGGTCCAGATGGTGTAGCAAAGCTGGTCAGAGGGGTATAAGCTTGATTGTACATGATGTGTAAGTACGCTTTAGACTCCTTTGTTATGAGACAGAAATTTGGAATATGAGAAAACAAAGAAGGTGTAGGTGAAGGTGGGGTGTTATCTTTCTTACTAAGTCCATAATGGCTCCTCAAGGTGTCCAACGATGGAGAAGCCTAATAAGACATTGTGGGTTTCCGAGAAGGTGTTTGAGACATTGTGATTTGGTTACAAGTTATTTGTGTGTCTCACACAAAACCAAGCCTCCACAATATCCACAGTATACTCTTTACAAGAGCACCGGCTTTGATACCATGTGAAGAAACCACTAGGGTTTGCATTGAGGAAACATAGAGTGTACGACCACGACATAAACACAAAGACATAGACAATGGTGTGCAAAACTCAAATCCTAAACACGAAAGGCAAAACTCAAAACTCACAATGCAAAAACACAAACACAAACAGAGAAAGAAGGAGAACTCTGAAGTGAATGAATCAATGCATCAAATGAATGTAAGAACGTACTTAATGCTCAAGGGCAGAGTAGTAGAGTGTTGGAGTGTGACGTCCAGTGGTGATGGATCTTGAGTGCAGTAACCACAAGTTGGAGGAGTTGGAGGGCGAAGAAGACCAAAATGTAGATCACCAACGTCAATAGGTGTAAGAAATTGGGATTAATACTGTGGGGAAATACTAGCTACATTGGCTGGTATATAAGATGTAAGGGACTTTCTTTTTGCACCATTCAGTAATAATGCAAATTGTCTTTAGCTTCAAGCTTTCTCTAAACTTCTATGGCTTCCATCTCTTACTTTCTGTCTTTCTCCCTCCTTGGCACTCTTATTTTCTCTCTTTGTAGTTCTCTCTCTCTTCTTTTCTCTTTCTTGGCTCACTTCTTTACAAGTGGTATCAAAGCACAGACTCTTAATCCAATTGATTTTACCATTTTCAGACATATTTTCTTTATTTTTCCACCATTAAATCTTGGACAGCAGGTACAAGAGTCACATGGCAGGTAGTTTAGGTCGTGCATCAATTATAGGCTATTTTGAAGGTACTTTGGCCAAAGAAGAGGTAACAAGACTTATAGAAGACTTAAATTTTAGTTAACTTTTTGAAAGAATCTCTTTTTTTCTTCCTTTGCAAGCTTCCATGAAGCCTACAGCAAGAAACCTTCATTCTCCTTCTTGATCTGCAGTTCTAATGGCCATTGAATATCAAAGAGAGCTTCTTAGTGTTCTAAGCTTTAGGTTGAGTACCATATCAGTGAGTTTCTTGCAAACAGGCCATCCATGTGATGATCAGCCAATTCAGGGCAGTTTGTGTTATTTTTTCAGCACTTGAAGACCTCTTGATCAGCATGTTTTCTATGACTAAAGCTTATTGCTTTCTTTCTTACCATTGAGCATGTGAACTCTCAAGTATGAAGCCTATTACTTCCATAATGATGGTCCTTCTTCGTGAAACCCTAGAATGAACAGCAAAGTGGCAACCATGGAAGCTTGAGTTCGAGCTGCATTCTTTCATTATTCCAGCCTGAAGATTCATGTTTGTGAATAATCTTTGAAGAAATTGAAGACATTGAGCAAGATTTGAGCTCTCTTGACTCTTTCAAGCTTCTATGGAGGAGAAATTTGGGGATTCTTCTTCAATCATGAAATTCATGTTTCTTGAAGCTTAAAGAGAGCAGGGGCCTTTTAATTCAAGGGATTTTCAATGGTTTCTACTTCCTCATTAGTAACATTGGGCATTCTTGGTGCAAATGGAGCATTATTGAGCTAGGGAGTCTATTCTTGAGTTAAGATTTGGGGCAAACAAGATTAAGCTTCAATCTTAAGCCTCTGATGCTTTAAGATTGCTTTTAAGTATTTTAGGAGCAAGGATTGAAGATTATTTCATCAACATCGAGCAACTGGAAGCCTATTCAAGCATTGGGGAGTATTCAAGTCTTCATTAAGCCGAGCAAGGGGTACTTCTGAACCAATTCTTGATCTCTCGCACCTATCCATTTGCTAAGCTTCATCCATTGATTGAGAGATTTAAGAATTGAAAATTTCCATCGAATTTTAGCTCTCCTTGGTTAAATCAGCCCATTCATTGATTGTATTGATCTCTTGAATCAAAACAGAGAATTAGAAGCCTAGTTTAGCATCAAGGCATGGCATTAAACCTCTTGTTCAAGAGTGAATTATTGGTTGGATTCATTACTCTAATCTAATGTGTTGTTGATGTTTGATTGATTTAGGAAAAATATATAAAAATTCCATTGTAAAGGATAAGTCAAGCACGAGTCACTGCGTGGTAAAACCCTATTCTTATTTATTTTGTCCATTCCAATTCCATTCTATTGCATCACATGGAATGCACTAAATGGATATTTCCAGTTATGCATATTATGTTGATTGATTAGAATAGCATGTCTTTGCCATGTTGAGATTCTCACCAAGGAAAAAATGTGGATGCCGGGAGAGAGAGTGGGACAATAGATAGGGAATCCTCCCCCATTATTAAAGATCTCGAAGGGGTGCAACCAATAGACTCGGGGAGAACTTTGCCCACCTCTCAATGATTTGGAGCCCGTGTAAGGAGCCTATTATGCCATTTTATCTCTCACACAGGTATGGGCATAAAGGATTGAAGATTTAAGTGCTCACGAAGATTCAAGCCTCTTGAAGATCAAAACAGGTTAAAGTAGGGCTATTATAGGACATTGCAAGGTATAAATATGTCATTATAGGTACTATCCTCATCATTGGGATATAGGTGCAAGTACTATAGGTTGCTCACAAGTCCTGTCCAACTCTCCAGAGGGTTTGGTAGCCTTTAGGTGAAACTGGCCTTCCCTCTGTGGATGGGTGGTGATGCCTTGATTACAACCTAGTTACAGTAGTAACATTTATTACACAACTGAGAAATGTAAACTAACTTACAGTCTTGGATAATGAACATCCTGTTGGCCCCAAAACTGGTGTCCCTTTTAGTATTTCTTTAACTTAATTGAAGAAGTTGATGTAGAATGGGATTTTTTCAATCCCTTTCGGTATTTCAGCTCCCCTTGCTATCCAAAATGACTAGCAAGTCTTCAATTTGATTTGCCCCTTGATTCGGACAATCAATTGGCCTTCACCAGCTTTGATGGAGATAGAAAATGCCCCAAATTCATTGTTTTGCTAGTCCCTTCACTTGAATTTGACTCAAAACAACTTCAGCTCTCTTGAATCCAAGTCTTGGATCTTCCAATTTTTGGCACGCTTACCAAAGCTGCTAGTAAATCCTAATTTTTGATGTAGATTAGGATTTACAGTAGAGAAATTTGAAATTTCTGAGCCTCTGGTGATCTCAATGCTGTAATCTTTGAAGCAAGGTTGGGAGATAAGAGAGAATGCTGAGGAGAGAGAAAATTGAGAGCTTCTTCATGAATAACTAAAGAAAATCAGTTATTTATTGTTGCTGCCCTATCTTAAGAGCCTATATAGATGTTGTCACCTATTGTTGATTGGTCTTCTTCTCCCCTTGGCTGCCTCAAAAGATCCTCCAATGGCTGCAGATCAGACCCCGACAGCATCTCTTCCCTCTCTCTTGTTGGTTGAAACACTAAAAATGCCTCTCTCCAGTCATTAAAGATGTTTTTCAGTCTTACATGGGCATTTTTGACAAGTGACAACCTTTTCAAATGGTTTTTTAGTATTATTCATAATTGATCATTAATTTTTAGGCTTTAAATACTTAAAATTAATCTAATAATTATTTCGGTGTCCAAAAAAATAATTTGAATGGCCAATATTTAAATTGGCTAGGCATCTTCCATTCTGAGTGTCTCTACGTCATCTTTAACCATCATATTGGCGTTAGGTACCATTAAATGTCACTTCTCTAGTGTTACCAGTTGACACTTATGGCCAAATGAATGACCTGGCTAACAACTGGCACTAGGTATCACCAAGTACTTGTGCGGCATAACTTATAGCATCTTTTGCCTTTGACATCATGTGATTTCCTCGGGTCCTGGGCTCATAAATTTACTCTAATCCCAGTTACATCTCACATGTGCAACAACATTTACTTAAACCATGCGATTAAAAATTAATCCACATGTTAAGTGAGGTTTCAAAAATACATGTCCCCATGACAACCCTCCCTCTTAAAGTCGTTGCAATCATCCTTGATTGCATTGTCAGATGCATCAAAAGCAAAATAGTGGACTGGAATTTCCACAAGGCATCATAGGTAACACAACATTGCGCACTACTGCTCAACCATTTCATATGCCCAACACATGCTGAAAATTACCAGCCAATCATAACATAATATAAGGCTCACACAGAATCTAAAAAACATTGCTAGATTATCATATGACATGTCTATTTCTCATGAGTTTAACTCATTTGGCAAAACCAAACCATAACATAGCATAACGAAGCATAAACCATGGCTGAAACTATCAATGGCATTTGCTAACATGCTGTTGTTCATGGAACCAAATGTAAACCATCGAAAACTGAGCATAATTTGATCATAAACTGATCACTTGCTGATCTGAGAATTGATCACAAACTACTTCAAATGTGATCCCAAATTGATCACAACTCATTGTAGAAACTGACCAGCAATCAATGCAAAAATTGATTCCAAAACTGACCAGTTGATCAAAAACTGAGCTGAAACTGATTAGAATTTTTGTCTCATAATTGAGGCAAAATTCATGCCAAATTCAGTGCTAGGGTGAAGCTCATACTCATCTGCATACATCTTACAGTGACTAGTACACTAGGTAGTGACCTCATGGCAAACATACTGTCAACACAGTATCTTGGATGCATGCTGAATATATTCGAGATCCGCTACATACGAGAGCTGTCCATAACTGGAGGAGTGGAAGTGCTACCTCCCCCCTGAGCATCAAGCAATACTCTAGACTCCTGCTTTGCTGAACCCGAGGGAGCTTGAACTAAAGTCGGCTTTAACTGAAAGGTATCTAGGTAAAGGTGCAACAACTGAGGATGGTTTGCCCAGTCATCCTCTTTCATCCATTTGGCATCCATTGGTGAATAATTCTGAAATTTCACTAAGTATCTTTTGGAAACTTTATCTCTGACCTTTCTTTTCTTATGTAGCAAAATCTGCTCGGGTACCAAAATCTCATCAAGCTCCTCAATCTCAGGCTGAATTTTAGCAGATATATCCTATGGCACATCACCATGAAAAGGCCTTAACAAACTGACATGAAAGGCATTGTGTATCCACTAATGTGGAGGTAATTTTAGCTGATATGTCACATTATTGATTTTCTCCAATACCTGGAAGGACCCATAGTATCTCATACTCAACTTCGGATACAATCTTTCTCTTCCTTTCATCTTTTTTAGCCTTGCCTTTTCAAAACGAAGCAATACATAATCGTCCTCTATAAATTGCAAAGCACGTTTATGGTGATTAGTTGTCCTCTTTTACTTTTCTTGTGATCTTTGAAGTGTATATTTTATCTTTGCATAGGTTGCATCCAAGTCTTCCACATAATGATTAGTCTCAAAGATCTAATTCTTAGTTTGTAGAATATGTGGTACCTTCTTGCCACCCTCAACCACCTCAAATGGAGCTTTGCTCGTTGAACTATGTATTCTCTTGTTGTAAGCAAGCTCAACTAAGGGCAAATATTGCTCTCACTATGCCTTGTGGTTTGAAATACAACACCTCAAAAGATCTAACACTGTGGAATTTGCTTTCTTAGATTGACCATTTGTCTGCAGATGGAAGGATGATGAGAATTTCAGTGTGGTATCCATATTCTCAAACAACCCCTTCCAAAATAAAGTGGTCATCCAAGGGTCTCGATCACTAATGATCGACTTTGGCATACTATGATACTTAAAGATGTGCTACAAAAGCAATCAGCCACAACAGTCTTTTTACTATCAATATGTACAATTTGAAAAAGTGAAACATAGAGAGAAAATTTGCCCATTTTATATACTTCTTTGACAACTTTGTGTGCGTCCTCAAAGTTTGATGGTCTATTTGTATTGTAAAATCATCCCTAAACAAATAATGTTTCCACGTAGACAGTGCATGAATTATAGTCAAGAGCTCTTTCTCATAGACTTGCAAATTTTTTTTTGCACTGTGGAGAATTCGGCTCTCATAAGCCACAACTCAGCCGTCCTGCATAAGAACGACTCCAATGCTGTTACCAGATGCATCACATTGAACTACGAATGACTTTCTCAGATCGGGCAACACAAGTAGATTGACTTTCCCTTGCCATTCCCATTGTCATTGCCCTTGCCCTTGTCCTTAGTTGTTGCTACTACCTTATCCTTTGAAGTTTTTTTTGGAAGAGGGGAGTTGGGATGCATTGGTGGGATTGCCTTATCCAAAATCAACTCAATGTACCGCTCCCTTATCCACCACATACTTAAATCAGGGTAATCCCTATAGTGTAGAAATGAATGTAATAAGTTAATGGATTGATAGTCCATCTATCTTTAGTAACTTCGAATCTATTGTCCTACAGGCATTTGAAATCACTCACATCTATCTTTAGTAACTTCGAATCTATTGTCCTATAGGCATTTGAAATCACTCACCATCCGCAAGTATGTACATAACCTTAAAGTCATATTTTCCTCTAATTTTTCAAATACTGAAATTTTCACTGCTGTCCATCTAAATGGCACATCCTTCTTTTGCAAAGCATGCAATGGAGATGCAATTTCAGCAAACTTGTGTACATACTTTCTATAGTACGAACATAAACCTAAGAAGCTGCGGATCTTATGCACATTTCTTAAAGATGGCCATGATTGTATTACCTCAATCTTTGTAGGGTCCATGCAAATACCATTAGTTGATAAAATATGCCCCAAAAAGTGGATTTCATGTAAGAAGAATTCACTTTTCTTGTCATTGATAACCAACCTATGCTCACGCAATTCATTGAACACAATGTCCAAGTGTTTTCTATGCTCTGCCTTGTTCTTTGAATAGATAATCCTGTCATTAAAGAAAGTGCTCACAAATCCTCTATGTGGCTTGAAGATGTGATCCATCATCCGATTAAAAGTGGCAGGAGCATTTGTAAGTCCAAAAGGCATAACAAGAAACTCATACAATCCAAAAGATGTCCTAAAGCTGTCTTAGGCACATCTTTCGGTCTAACGAGTATCTTCATCCATCTGAGAAATCAGAAAGCGATTCTTTATCGTGATCTTGTTCAGAGCATGATAATCAATATACATATGCCATGAACTGTTCTTTTTCTACACTAAAATCATTAGAGAACAAAAAGAAGATGAGTTGGGTGAATCAAGTCTTTTTCTAACAGCTCATTCACTTGACTCATAATCTCCTCTTGTTGGGCTGCATTGACTCTGTACGGTGGCTTATTAGGTGGGTTAGTTCGAGGGATAATATCTATGCCATGATCTTCTAGCCTTTTAGGTGGTAGTTGTCCTAGAAGTGATTGAGAGAAGCAATGAACATACATTTTCAAAAATGACATGCACGATCCTTCTCTAACTTAGACATGTTTCCAACATTCTCACTATCATCTTTATCCTTAGTAAAAACCAAATATACTAAAAGATAATTTTTTATTATTTCAGAAATGGCAGTTGCAGATACAATAGGGATAGATTCACCTTTCAACTTTACATAAAGTGTGAGTACCTTTTCCTTATGCTGAATAGTGATCTTTTTTGTACGAGAATTAATCATTGCATGCATACGGTGACACTATGGCATACCAAGCAATATGTCACAACTCTCAAGAGAAGCATTGAAGAATTCTTCCCTGTCCATATATCCGTGTATATACAACCGAAGCTTTCCAACGAGCGGTGTGATGGACTTTGGATGGTCTTTACATGCCATTCCAACTTCCCTCATGGGCCATATCTCATCCTCTCTAATGCTTAGACAAGCTGCCATGTCAACAGAGATGAAGTTGGCTCGTGCACCATTATTGAAGAAAATCAATGCACGGTGATCCCTAATTTTGCCCCATACTCTGCGTAACTCAATAGCATCATCATTGGGTTGATCACTAATAACATCGGGCACCAATCCCATTGATATTTTGGGCTTCTTTTCTTTAGAATCTCGTTGATTTTCTCATTTTCCAGCTTACTGCCTACTGGGAAAATCCCTTGCAATGCGACCCTCTTGTTCATAAATAAAACATTTATTTGTAGATATCAATTCCCTATGTTGTGCCAATGTTTTCGAGCCCTTTCTTTGCTGTTTTGGCCTCTTTTCAAACTGATTTTCAGATTTGCCCCTTTTCTCAGCCTTAAATTACTTTTTATTCGGTTTCTCCCCACTCTCTAAGAAGCCCGAATTCTTCCCATGTAGCAAAGCATCGATTGTAGTAGCAGTCTCTATGAGCCAAGACATGCTAGATAAGGTGGATTTAATGCAAAAATCCTTGATTCCTTTGGGTAGCCCACAAATACATTTTTTCACTTACTCATGAATGGGTACGAAGTGATAAGAAGTAATAGGCAGCATGTATCTAAAAATTTCTTATTATATTGCTCCAAATTCTTACATTCCTTAGCATCCAGCTTATTCCAAGCTGTCATGATGTCCATCCCAAAGGTACTTGTCAACCAATTTGATGCAAACATTTGCTTGAATTGTAGCCATGTTGGACAGTGCTCTACCTTGCATCAAAAGAGTGGACCACCATTGTAATGCATTCCTTTTCAAGAAAGTGGCTATCTTTTAAATCTTTGAGGGCTTGGTGAAGTTTCCCCCTGAATAGGCTGCATCAAACTGTTGAATGAAAGTCGAAGCTTTCAGCCTATCTTGTGTACCACTGAAGGACTCAAACTTTACTGCTTTTCCGCTCTTTTCATAGTCTTTTGTTGCCCCTTTGGATGTCAAGTTGTCATACAGTGGTTCTTGCAAAAAGGATACATTTGCTGAATTTACACCAAAACCAACGCCAAATAGAGCATTTGCATGACCAAGATTCATTCCTTGAGCCCAATAAGCATTCGGGGATGCAGATGTAGTACCAAACATGCTACTTTGTGTCCCAGGCATCAAACCAATGTTTCTATACATAGGGTTTTACATATTTCCAGCCATACTCGAATACATTGGGCCTTGCACACCATACAATGGTTGCTGCATACCATAGGGATTTGTGCTATACATTCCCGTACGTGGTCCCTGTCCAACCATAGTATGAAAAACCGTGTTTTCATGAAAATATCTTGGCTACCCCATCATTGCATGCATGCCCGGTTGTCCAAAATCCATTAAATTAGCACTTCCGTGATGACCTTACATTTGCATTCCTTGCCCCGTAAGTACTAACTATTTTGTTTCATTACCATCTTTGGGAGCTTCAAATGAAGGGTTTGGCATTATCTTTGGTGCATCTTGCTATCCCGAAGTTGTGGAATACGTCTTCTTCTTTTTGGCTTTGCTATCCTTCTTCGAAGCATTTAAAAATGGGTAAATTGAGGATCCTTTGCCAATTCAGCAAAATAGATTTGCTGCTGTTCTCATCCGATCCTTGAACTGGTCATCATCAAATTTCTCTTCACTTTGCTGGTCGTCAGGCTCCTTATACCTTGAAGGCCGTGCATCCTACCCAATAATAACATTTTCAGCGTGCTGTCCATGGTTTGAGCCTTGTCCAAGGTTAGGCATTGCATTTCCTTCATTTCCATATGAATGTTTATACTAAGAGGCATCATCACTGCTTGAGTCCATCTTATTGTATGAAGACATATTGCTGTAATTTCTCAGCTGAGAGTAAAAGTCAGCACTAGCACAAAGCTTTGACTTGCAATCAGGTGCCTTGGGTCCACCAAATCAAGGGATTGAATAGTATCCCAGCAATGGAACCATGAAACCAGCTTTCCTTTTGTGGATGAGTGGTAATTCCTTGATTACAATCTAGCTATAGCAACAACATTTATTACAAAATTGAGAAATGCAAATTAACTAGACAATGGACACCTTGTTGGCCCCAAAATTGGTGCCCCTTTTGGTATTTTTAAAACTTAATTGAAGAAGAACTTGATGTGCAATGGGATTTTTACAATGCCTTTTGGTATTCCAACTCCCCTTGCTATCCAAAATGACTAGCAAGTCTTCAATTTGATTTCCCCCTTGATTCGAGCAGTCAATTGGCTTTTACCTGCTTTAATGGAGATAGAAAATGCCCCAAATTCATTGTTTTGCTAGTCCCTCCACTTGAATTTGACTCAAAACAACTTCAACTCTCATGAATCCAAGTCTTGGATCTTTCAATTTTTGGCACGCTTCCCAAAGCTGTTAGTAAACTCTAATTTTTGATGTAGATTAGGATTTACAGTAGAGAAATTTGAAATTTCTGAGCCTTTGGTGATCTCAATGCTATAATCTTTGAAGCAATGTTGGGAGATGAGAGAGAATGCTGAGGAGAGAGAAAATTGAGAGTTTCTTCACGAAGAATTGAAGAAAATCAGTTATTTACTGTTGCTGCCCTGTCTTAAGAGCCTATATAGATGTTGTCACCTATTCTTGATTGGTCTTCTTCTGCCCTTGGCTGCCTCAAAAGATCCTCTAATGGTTGCAGATCAGACCTCGGCAGCATCTCTTTCCTCTCTCTTGTTGGCTGAAACACTAAAAATGCCTCTCTTCAGTCAGTAAAGATGTTTTTCAGTCTTATATGGGCATTTTTCATGACAGCCTTTCCAAATGGTTTTTTAGTATTATTCATAATTAATCATTAATTTTTAGTCTTTAAATACTTAAAATTAATCTAATAATTATTTCGGTGTCCAAAAAAATAATTTGAATGGCCAATATTTAAATTGGCTAGGCATCTTCCATTCTGAGTGTCTCTACGCCATCTTTAACCATCATATTGGCGTTAGGTACCATTAAACGCCACTTCTCTAGTGTTACCAATTGACACTTATGGCCAAATGAATGACCTAGGCCAACAACTGGCATTAGGTACCACCAAGTACTTGTGCGGCATAACTTATAGCATCTTTTGCCTTTGACATCATGTGATTTCCTTGGGTCCCCGGCTTATAAATTTACTCTAATCCCAGTTACACCTCACATGTGCAACATTTACTTAACCATGTGATTAAAAATTAATCCACATGTTAAGTGAGGTTTCAAAAATACATGTTCTCATGACATAAGGTATATCTACTTTGGTCACATAGATGCAAACATGGCACTTATAGGTTGAGATAGTGTTGGGAATAAAGGGCCATTGTGCCTTTTATATGTGCATGGGTGTAAATACACCCTTAGCACATTGTACTTTCATACATATATCTATCTAAAAACCTAAAGAGGTACACTCGTCATTGTATCAAAAACGTGCTCACTCTCTACTCTGCTCTCTCGCACTTTGTCTCTCTCACTCCGCGTAAGACTGTCTGCCTCGATCTCCGTACCTAACCGGTCCCTACAAGCTGGTATCAGAGCTGCAGTTGAGGCGTTTGTGCCTCTCGGAGTTCGCACAGGACAGACGAGCAAGTCGTGAGCTGTAGGCATCGTGGGTAGTCAAAGGCGAGCAGGAGAGTCAACGGACAAGTCATGACAGGCAGCATTTGACGTGAGCGGCAGTCGCCAGGCCACGTAGCAGTTCACGAGCAGTAGCAGGCGTGATAGGCAGCAGCGGGCAGCACATGCAACGTTTGCAGGGAGCTGCGACCAGCCCGTGATGGACAGGTGACGCGCGTCAGACGGCAGCTGGCGGGGTTCCAGGCTCACGACAATGCCTGGCAAGTCAACGGACCCGCCAAATTTTTTTGAAAAATTCAAAATTTTTGAAATTTCTTTTACCCACTGACGGGGTTTCGCGCGCGTAAGCACAAAATTTAAGATCTGTGCAATTTTGGCCTAGAAATTTGGGGCTTCTCTAGACCGAGATTTGTTCGTGAAAAATTGAGGCATCTGCATCAGAATTGCAGACATTGTGCACATTTGAATTGGGGATTTCGCCAAAATTGTTGAAATTTTGCTCATCTGAGTGAAATTTCTCAACATTGGACCCACAAAATTTAGGGCTTTTCTTAGATTTGAGGAATGTGATGCATGACAAACATATCTGTCTCAGAAATTGCAGGAATTTTGTGACATTTTGTCCCTGACATTTGGGGCTTTTCATGTACATGTGCAAATTGGGCTGAAATTTACCCAATTTCTCGACATTGATGCACATTGGACCCCGTGCAATTTGGGGCTTTTGCAATTTGGGCAAAATTTGTGTAGCATTTGGTCATTTTATGTACATGCAGGTTGAATTCCGCGCAATTTGGACATCAACACTTGGTAAAATTTGGGGGTTTTGTTGAAATTGCTTTATTTTGGCAAAATTGGACAGTCCTATGCATGACAGAGAAAATGCAAATGTGTATTTGATGCTTTGAGCACAAAAATTTGGGGCTTTTTTGACCGTTCGTGTCAAATTTTATGCCCATGGGTACATGTACAACAGAAATTGCAGCTGAAATTTTGGAATTTCTCATGTAATGTGATGCACATGCCCTTGGAACATTTGTAATCAGTTGGATAATGCTGTAGCACTTGGTTTGGTGCTTCTAAAAACTTAATTACAGATCTGAAATCTGTACTTCTGCATGGTCATTTATTGCTAATTGGTACTTGATTGTACCTTGGTCACTTGGGTGATAGTTTGAGCCTGCATTTGCTGGTTTTTTGGTCACATTTGGGCTGAAAAACATGGCTGGCAGCAATGACAGCAGTAATCTGATGCGCATAAAGAAGCTTGAAGGCGCACATAACTTTGCAGTTTGGCAGAAGCAGTGCTACAATATCCTGTTACAAAAGAAGCAGGCAAAGCCAATCAAAATCAAAGGGGCAAAGCTTGCGGACATGGATCAGGATGATTGGGATGAGTTGAATGAGCTTGCACGCTTAACCATAGAGCTATCGATTTCTGATGCCTTGCTCTTCAACATTAAAGGTTTGGATTTTGCATATGCTATATGGACTAGATTGGAAGAACTGTATGCACAGAAGAGTACTGCAAGCAAAGTGTATTGGCTGAAAAAGCTTATGGATTTGTGTATGAAAGAGGGTACAACAATGTCTACTCACTTGAGCGAGTTTAACTCAATTTTCAGTCAGTTGGTTGCCTTGAAGTTCATGATTGATGAGGAATTTAAGGCTACTTTCTTGCTTTGCACTCTACCAGAGAGTTGGGATACATTTAGGACTGCTATGAGCAATTCTAATGTGATTCTTTTGTATGCTGATGTAGAGAGTGCTCTACTTATGGAAGAGATGAATCGGCAGAACAATGCATCCATTATGTCTTCCAGTGCTTTGCATACTAGGGGCAGATCATAGCAAAAGGGCAAATATGATGGCAAGGGACACAGTAAATCACATAGCAAAGACGTTGAATGCCATCATTGTGGCAAGAAGGGTCACTTTAAACATGATTGCTACAAATGGAAGAAAGAGAAGGGAAAAGGCAAGAAGACAGATGATAGCAAGGAAGAGAAGGAGGACAGTCAGCCTAAGAAGAGCAGTGTAAAAATTGAAGAGGTGAATGTAGTCACTCATGACAATGACAGTGGGAGTGATGTACTCTTTGTCTCCTCACACTTTGGTGCACATGCTTTACTTGCAGATACAGATGATGACATGCATACCTGGATTCTTGATTCAGGTGCTTCCTTTCATGTCACCCCTCATCGTGAGTGGTTTTTCACCTATACAGGGGGTCGACATGGTGTTGTCCATCTTGGGGGCAACTATGTATGTGGGATTGCAGGTATTGGCAACGTGCAGTTACAGTTTCAGCATGGCTCTGTCTTTACACTTCAGCATGTACCTCGGTTCAAGAAGAGCTTGATTAGCACAGGGCAGCTAGATGATGATGGTTTTCATACCATCTTTGGTGATGGAAAATGGAAGATCTGTAAGGGATCTAGGGTTATTGCCAGAGGTTGCAAGAGTGATACTTTGTATCCACTTCATGTATCTAGTGTGGGTGACCATGTTGTTGTCGTGATCGAGCAGCCAAGCGTTTCCTTGTGGCACGGCCGGTTGGGACACACGAGTCAAACAAGAATGAAAGTGCTTTCTCGTTTGGGTTACTTGCTTTGTTTTTGTTATGCTGATTTTGAGTATTGTGATCATTGCATTTATGGCAAACATGCACAGACGTCTCACAAAGAGTCTCTTTCTTTGAAATCTTCTCCTCTAGAGTTAGTATATTCGGATGTATGTCAAATGCTAGGATTATCTTTAGGGGGAAAGAAATATTTTGTCACCTTTGTTGATGATGCTACAAGGAAGGTATGGGTTTACCCTATTCGTAGCAAGAATGAAGTGCTTGACAGATTTAAAAAATTGTTGGCATTGGCTGAAAATCAGACAGATAAGACACTTAAGTGTCTTCGCTCTGACAATGGTGGGGAATATGTGTCCAAGGCCTTTCAGGCATTTTGTGACAGCAAAGGGATAAAGAGGGAGTTCACTACCTCTCGTAATCCGTCCCAAAATGGAGTTGCAGAGCGTATGAACGGGACCATACAGGATAAGGTCCGTACGATGCTGTCTCATGCTACATTACCCCATGGTTTTTGGGCAGAGGCTGTTATGACAGCCGTTCACTTAATTAATCGGTCACCAAACAAGTCTTTGGGGGGGGGGGGGGGGGGGGGGTTTCCCCAAGAAGCGTGGTCGACCAAACAAGTCTTTGGGGGGGGGGGGGGGGGGGGGGGTTTCCCCAAGAAGCGTGGTCGAGCAAGCCACCTTCATATGCTCATCTGAAAGTGTTTGGCTGTGAGGCTTTTGTGGACATTCGTAAAGAAAAACGCAGCAAACTTGAGCCAAAGTCCTGTAAATGCATTTTCCTAGGATATGGTGACGAGGGTGAAATGGGGTATAAATTGTGGGATCCCGAGAAAAGGATAGTAGTACGCAGCAATGACGTTATCTTCCTAGAAGATCGCATGCACAAACAACCCGAAAAGACCAAGGAGGTCGGTAGGGTTGTATTCCGGGAAGAAATACCTTTTGGACAGCAAAATGTGCCTGCTGTACAGCAGCAAATACCTGCTGTAAATGAACCTGTGAATGCAGGAAATGATGCTGGAAATGATCAGCCAGCTATTGCCCATGAAAATGAGCCATTACATGTGCAGGAACAGCCAGGACAGCAAGCTGTTAATGGATTTGCAGGCTGAAATGCCAGGACAGCATGCTGAAAATGGAAATTTGTAGGAACAGCCAGTAAACAATGACCATTGGGTTAGGAGATCGTTTAGGGCTACTAGGCAACCTGACAAATTTGTTCCTGGTGCAATTAATGTGGCTGATTATGTCATGTTGACAGACTGTGGTGAATCGTCTTGCTTCAAGGAAGCAATGGACAGACAAGACAGCAAGAAATGTTATAAAGCCATGCTGTCAGAGATGGAATCTCTTGAAAAAAATGGCACTTGGGACTTGGTGCAGTTGCCTAAAGGGCAGAAAACCCTTCCATGTAAATGGGTTTACAAGATAAGGGTTACTTCTGGTTCCTCACCAAAGTACAAAGCAAGATTGGTTGCAAAGGGGTACAAGCAGGAGCATGGAATTGACTTTGATGAGATTTTCTCTCCTGTAGTCAAGATGACTACATTGAGAACCATTTTGGGCTTGGTTGCAGTTGAGGATATGGAGCTTATACAGATGGATGTTAAGATTGCGTTTTTACATGGTGATCTGCATGAAGACATATATATGCAGCAGCCTGAAGGGTTTGTTGAACAAGGGAAGGAAAAAATGGTATGTAAACTCAAAAGGAGTTTGATGGGCTGAAACAAGCACCAAGAGAATGATATCATAATGATACATTCATGCTTTCATAGAAGTCAAGTGGATCACTGCTTCTACACCAAGAAGGCAGTAGATGACAACCTGATTATCTTGGTTTTGTATGTTGATGACATGCTGATTGCTGGTAGGGATACTTATGCCTTGGGTTCATTGAAGCAAAGTCTTCATGGCAGCTTTGACATGAAGGATCTGGGTGATGCAAATCACATTCTTGGCATGCAAATACTCAGAGATAGATCTAAAGGCTTACTCTATCTATCTCAGTAGGAGTATATTTCCAAAGTTTTGCAGCGTTTCAATATGGAGGGGGGGAAAACAATCGGGCTTCCATTGCCTCTATATGTGAAACTCAGTGTAGAAAACAGCCCTACATCTGATGATGAGAAGGCTGAAATGGCCAAGATACCATATGCTTCAGCTGTTGGCAGTTTGATGTATGCTATGGTTGCTACACGTCCTGACATTGCCTTTGCAGTGGGAGTGGTTAGTAGATACATGGCAACCCCTGGCAAGAAGCATTGGGATGCAGTGAAAGGTATTATGAGATACCTCAAAGGCACAAAGGAGTTGTGCATCTGCTTTGGAAAGCAGAAGGCATCTGTTGTTGGCTTTATGGATGTAGACTATGCTGGTCATGCGGACTACAGAAAGTCCACTTCTGGGTATGTGTTTACTTTCACAGGAGGAGCAGTCTCTTGGATCTCCAGGCTACAAAAGTGTGTTGCATTGTCTACTACAAAGGCAGAGTATGTAGCTGCCACTGAGGCATGCAAGGAGGCTTTATGGCTTTCACGTCTGGTGGGAGAGCTTGGCATCACAGAGTTACCTGTTCTCCATTGTGATAGTCAGAGTGCTATCATGCTAGCACGGAATCCTGTCTTTCATGCAAAGACAAAGCACATACAGGTGAAGTACCACTTCATTAGAGATGTACTTGACAGCGGGAGCATTGAGATTGTCAAAGTGCATACAAATGATGATCCTGCAGACCTTCTCACGAAGGGTCTTCCAGCAGAGCGGTTTGCTCATTGCCGACAGATGATGGGAGTTGGATAGATATATTTATTTCAGCTTTGTACATACCTAGACTTAGCTGATTCTTTTCTCCTCTTAAGGCACATTGCCTTTAGGTGGGAGGTTGTTGGGAATAAAGGGCCATCGTGCCTTTTATATGTGCACGGGTGTGAATACACCCTTAGCACATTGTACTTTCATACATATATCTATCTAAAAACCTAAAGAGGTACACTCGTCATTGTACGTGCTCACTCTCTACTCTGCTCTTTCACACTCTCTCTGTCTCTCTCACTGCACGTAACGATTGTCTGTCTCGATCTCTGTGCCTAGCCGGTCCCTACAGATAGGGTGCATAATTGGACAGTCTAGTCACAAAGATTGGATTTCAGAATTTTCTGTTTTAAATCACATTCTAGTGCTCATCTCGAAGAGGGTGTTGTTGGCTTCAATTGAACCAAAAAGTTTTGCAATTGGAGTTGGATAGGGAGTCTCATAGGATTGCACTATCATGGCTGGTCACAAAGGGATGAATAATGCGTAGGATGAATATGCCCAACAAATCAAAGATTCCTTGTTAGAAAACACACCCTAGGAGAGCTTTAAAGAGCTTTAATTGCAAGGAGAACTTAGTGCTTTTAATCATACCATGTGTAAATATGAGACTAGACATGCTCATAGGTATGTAGAGCTTTTATCAAGAGTTGAGCAAATGGTCTTGTCCAGCCGTTAAACAAAGTCCTCTATTGAAAAGTTGGTGGATTCCACAACCCAAATGAATGTTGGGAATAAAGGGTCACCATGCCTTTTACGGTGCTCGGGTGTGCATGCATCCTTATGCATGTACTTTATATATATTATCAACCTAAAATGGTACACTTCGTGATTGTACCCACATCGAGTCTTTTGCTTCCTCTCTCTCTCACTCTCTACTCTGTACTCTCTCTCACTGTGCATTTCTCATCATTGCATGTCTCGATCCTCGCACTCGCCGACAATGAAGGCTTTAATTGAGGAATTGGTAGAGTCCAATGCACAAATTATGGCTTAATTCTCTCAATGTATACCGATGCAAATGGATACCAAAGATGCTAGAGAAAAAGCACAATTAAACAATGAGCCATCAGTTTCACTTCAGCCACCCAATCTTAATGTTCAAAGTTAGGGTATTATTGGATGAAGGGGCATTTCAAATAGTTAATATGAAGTAGGAGAGGCTTCACAAAGGAACGATGACTATTCGGGTAGTGTAAATTGTGCTAATCTATAAGTTTATGGATTGAATCCTCAAGTTTCTAGGGGTTCTTTACCACCGGGAAGGTTTCAAACTAATTCTCAGCCATCTTATGGAAAAGTATCATCATATTTTGGAAGTCCAATGTCTACCAATCATGACTAGCCTATTTTGGGACAACAAAACTTTTCATAGAGGGAATTGAAAGATAAAATAGTTTTGGCAAAGTACAATGGGTAGTCCTCTTCACCATCCGAGCGAGAGGAATGGATTTTAAAGTTGAAGTCCTATTGTGACATATTCCCTAGGATCGATGACATGAAGATCCACTTTACGTTGTTACATTTGGAAGGGTTTGTGCATACTTAGTGGAGGTACATTAAGAATGAGAACATACTAGTGGAGAATTGGGATGCATTTAAGACACTTATGGCTGAGGTCTTTGTTTCTTCTCGTGAAAAAGAGACATTGATATGAAGATGGTACGGATTAGAGACAAGAGGCCTAAATGTGCAAGAGTATATAAACCAATTTCTCAACCTCACTATATATGTAGAGAATGTAAGTGATGAAGCCAAACTCCACAAGCACATGTATGGTGTAGAACCTTCGTTATCGGCTAATGGTATGGCGCATCATCTCACTATCCTCTTCAAGGCCATTGAGCTTGTGTAAAGGTATGGAAAGAAGTATAGAGTAAAATCTACATTTCAACCTACTTTTGGATAACCAAGGGCTGTTTTAAAGGCAATGTTTATGGCAGCAATTATGCATCAAGTGAGGGCTTTAGAGCGCCAACTTATCTATCATTTAATGCTTCAAGGCCACAAGGCAATTTAAGGGCAGCACATAGTTCAAGAGTGGATTATAAACCAAGGGATAGCAAGTCCTTTAGTCAATGGTAATCCAAAGTCTACCCATGTGCACCTGTACAAAGAAAGAAGGAAAACGGCTTGTGTTTCAAATATGTTGAGAAGTATATAGTCGACCATGCAACAAAGTGCGCTTATAAGAATGCAAAAGCAAAGGTCTATAGTATGCTAGTTGAGGCAAAGAAATCAGCAACCAAATGTGTCTTGAGGTATATATTCAGCTAGCTGAAAATGATCAATAGCGTTAGATATGGGCCCCATTGACATTGTGTTCGGCTGTGATTGGCTGATGCAATTAGGTAAAATTGCTATGGATTTTCCTGAGCTGTACCTAGAGTTTATTAGTAGTGGACAGCTTATACGCTTGGATGGAATTCGTAATAAGACTGATTTTCAGATTATTTCAGCAAAGCAAGCCAAAAGGGAGTTCAAGAAAAGATCTCAAATCTTTGTCTTACATCTTAATAAAGAAGTGTCAGATCAGCCCAAAGAATCAACGAATAATTCAGCCATAAAAGCTCTTTTGGAAGAGTACAAAGATTTGTTCCAGATATCTACAGCATTGTCCCCTAAAAGACAGGTTGATCATCCAATCGATCTAGAGCCTCATTCAAAGCTAGTTAACAAACCACCCTATAGGCTTTCCAAGTGTGAAAGGAAAGAAGTGGCCAAACAGATTAAAGAGTTGTTAGAGATGGGATTTATAGAGCCTAGTTCCTCACCTTACGCATCCCCAATCCTCTTGGTAAAGAAGGATGGGCCATTTTGGATGTGTATTGATTACAGGGATCTTAACAAGATTACGGTGAAGAACATGTATCTTATCCCTAGGGTGGATGACTTACTTGGTGAGCTTAAAGAAGCAAAGTATTTCACTAAAATAGATTTACGGTCTGGCTACCATCAAATACACATGATGCAGGGTGATGAAGTTAAGATTGCTTTCAGGACAACTCATGGCTTGGCCTCTATCATTTTTTAGTTATGCCCTTTGGTTTGATAAATGCTCCAATTACCTTTTAAAGCATTGATGTATTAAGATAGTATAGGTTGTTTTTAAAGGTGTGACTAAATGCTCATTTATGGAGGCTGAGGTGAAATATCTAGGACACATTGTCAGTGAAAAAGGAATCTAGGCTGACCCAAAGAAGGTGCAATGTATTAGAGATTGGCCTACATCCACTAATACTACTTCTTTACTTGGTTTTCTTAGTCTTTGTTTTTCAGAAGATTTATTTGCCATTATGCTACTATTGCAGCTCCTCTCATAGATATGAAAAAATAGGAAGTTTTTTTTGGGATGCTCTAGCTGATAGGAGTTTTAATCAGCTGAAAGACTTGCTTACTTCAGCTCCTATACTTGTTTGTCCTAATTTTCTAAGGAGTTCACTATCTAGTGTGATGCTAGTAGATTATGACATCGGCCCTATATTTCAGATATTATAGTAAGATATTATGGAAGAGAATTCCCAATTTCAGCATATGGAATCATGGTAGGATTATTATTCCCTATACTTATCCCTTTACCTAGAAAATCATCCAAGAGATGCATTCCTTGATTATAACTGGTCATTTTGGTATTTTAAAAACCTATGACTGGATTTCCAAGAGTTTTTATTGGAGGGTCTTTGGAAGGATGTTAAGACTTTTGTTTCTAGTTGTGTACCATGCCAACAAAACAAGGATAGCACATCAAAGCTAGGTAGTTTATTACAGCCATTGCCTATCCTTGAAGGCAAATGGACGTATATTACCATGGATTTTATCATTGGCTTACTCTTTACTAAGAATGGGTGGAATAGCATTTACGTAGTGATGGATAGGCTCACCAAGGCAGCCCATTTCATCCCTATAAAAGTTCAATATACATCTTCTCAAGTAGCCAATAAATTCATAGAGCATGTTTTTAAGTTACAAGGATTACTGGAGGTCATAGTGCATGACAGGGATGCCAAGTTTATGAGTAACTTTTGGTAAGTAGTATTTAGCTCCATGGGTACCAAATTAGCTCTTTCTATAGCTTACCATCCCCAAATACATGGACACACAGAGAGAGTTAATAAGTGGTTGGAGACTTGCTTGAGACATTTTTGCCACAATGTATAGTATGCATAGGATTCACGGTTGCATTTGGTAAAGTTTGTCTATAACAACTCTCCTCATTCTAGCATAGGAGTTTCACCTTTTAAGGTATTGTATGGCTACAAGATACCTGTTCCCATGGTCATTTTCAATGACAAAATAAACCCTCTGAGCAAAGAGGAGTTGGATTGCATGTAGGCTCTCATTCATCAATGTAGGGTGAATTTAAAGAAAGCCCAAGATCAAATGAAGTTATATGCTAATGAGAGAAGACCGAATCTAGAATCTCAAGAAGGGGATCTAGTGCTCTTGAAGGTGCCCAAGTCTCGTTATGCTACTCTCAAAGATGGGTCTAGTACTAACTAGCTCATAGATTCTATGGACCTTACAGGATTTTGAAGAAAGTTGGTTACTTGGCATATCGGTTGGCACTCCCTTCATCGCTAGAATTCACAATCTTGGAAGAGGCTGCTTGGAGACTAGCTTCAGTCATGGAGAAGTTCCCTTATCTTAAAAAAGCAATTGTGGCTGAAGATTAGTCAGTTACGGCCCCATTCTAGCACAGTTACCCTATAGATAGCTCTTTGTTTTGGACCAGATTTCACTATGTTTTATGGACATTAAAACACAACTTACACGGGCTGAAAGCTTTTGGAAAGAGCTTCATTTTGATGCCTAACACACCCCAATTCGAGCTTTCTACTGAAAGTTATAACAGATTTACTACAGTAGGGTACTAGTACACAATATACTGTTCTATGTCTGCAGTCTTCATTTGGCTACTGATTTATGATCAAGTGATGGATTTTATCCTTTTCCACTGATGTAGATAAGATATACTTGATCATACCTCCTCTCTTCTTTCCATATTCTTGGAAAATTCATTGATTTATCCCTTGTAATGGGTGAAACAGAGTAGTACTGTGTTTGTTGTATCCCATACAGTGTAATAAGTTTCAATTTTGTTTTTGGGGACAAAAACATATAGGTGGGGATAGAATGGAAGAAACTGGGATTAATTACTAGCTACATTGGCTAGAATATAAGATGAAAGGGACTTTATTTTTGCACCATTCAGTAATAATGCAAAGTCTCTTCATCTTCAATCTTTCTCTCAGCTTCTATGGCTTCCATCTCTCACTTCTTGTCTCTCTCTCTCTCTCTCTCTCTCTCTAGTCACTCTCCTCTTGACTAGTCTTTCTCTCTCCTTTGCAGTCTTCTCTCTCTTCTGCAGCCATCTCTCTCTTCTTTTCTCTCCTAGCTCACTTCTTTACAGTAGGATGCCTGACAACAGTAGTGAAGGTGCCCGAGGATGCTAATGATGGCTGAAACTTCCAACCACAGCTATAGGAGTGTCAAGAATGGAGTTGGTGATGGCTATTTGGGGCCAAATGCCGTAGTAGGAGCATCAGGCAGTAGGCAGCAGCTGGAAGGGCAGCTGCCAGGTGCTGGAGCAACAAATGGAGTGGTGGCAGCAGCCACAAAGGCTGGACAGCCATGTGGAGGAAGGCTGATGGTTGAAATGTGCATGGAAGAGCGAGAAACTTGCAGTAAAGGGATAAGTTGAAAGTTGGGCAGCTTGTCTATTTATAGATGTGGATGGACCCTCCCAAATTAGGGTTTACACAAAAAGTCTCTTGAACTGCTCCTTGTTTTAGGGGTTTCATTAATTAAGCATGTTTTGGGGCTGTTTAAGAGGCTAATTAGTATGTAATGCATGTTTTAGCTCAATAGATTGTTCAAGGTGGATTGAGACACTGTAGATAGCTGT